>NC_141913.1:18497500-18802500 GCF_057802395.1 Ceratotherium simum simum
ATAAATATATAACTATATATCATATATAATACTATATAATATCTAATATATCTATATAAATCTTATCTATTTATATGCTGAGAGTGCAGCAATCCATAAGATTTGATAGCCAAAACATAGTCATTGAATAGAAGTAATAAAAATAATGCTTTAAAGAAAATGTTCCCCCACCATGTTTTTCTATTTTTTTTTTTTTTTTAATTTTTAAAAGCTAGGAAGTAGGGACCGTAGATCACTGATAAATAAAAATGAAGTGTCCCCAAAATGATGCAGCCACTCCTTCTTTGACTGGCGCATACTCATCCTGCAGCTCTTATGAGAAGTGGGTTTTTTTGCTGCTACATTTCATGAGTTGCAAGGAGCTCCACTAGAGGACTCAGTTTGTCACACTCAGTTTACAAGCTTGCCCAGCCAGAGAGCAAACATTCTAAATTTCCACTGCTTTATGAAACAAAGTACACACACACACACACACACACACACACACACACAAAGAAATCTTTATTTCCAGAAGGATACCAAAGAAGGAAGAATAAAACAAACTGTGAGCTGCCAATTGGTCTTATCTAAAAGTAGCATTCATTCTCACTTAGCCTCTGCCTCATGTTGAGAAAATACATTCTATCTGACTCTAAATGCACTGACATGCTTCCAGAATTTCCTTCACTTATCTTTCTGTAGGTAAAATTCATGTGAACACAGATTATTGGACCACGATAACGTGTAAAATTAGACTACACCGGGAATGCTTTTTTTGTTTATAACAAATCTTAAAAATCTCATTTACTAGGCATCCATTACCTACAATGAAATATCTCTTCCACACACATACTTTTACAAGTGCAAAACTTCTTATGTTTCCCATTAGAGATGGAAAACACTCACTCTTCTCAAATATACAGTGTGAGAATGACTAAAACTGATTACAAAACACTTAAATATTTAAAGATCTGCCATATTTAGGGATTTCTTATGGTACCTAAAAGATTATCATGGATGCCTGAATCCAAGGAGCAAACTGTTAAATTCCATGAGATCAAACAATTTTAACACACGTGCGAACGCCATGCCCCTTTGACCCAGGTCCTGATAAAGATGTGAAGTCCACAGAGCTGAAACCTGAGTAGCCATTGGAGGCTGTCATGCCATGGTAACATAATTTACCATGTCATTACTACTGTTACCATGTCTTCAACTTCAAAGCATGCGGTATCCAGGTGATAAATTATTGAATCTGACATTTCTCAACATGCACGAAGTACATCGGTAAAAGGACCCAGCTCCCTTATCTGAATGTGCAATTTCAAGACAATAGGCTCTATTCGAAAAGGATCAAATTCCTGAGAGTTTAGTTAAATGACATAATTAGAAATTTTAGGCTTTCTGATATGAAAAAATTCCAGAAGCAGTAGCAGTAACTGTCTTATTTAATTTAAAGGGCCAACTTGTTTTTAATGAATGGGGGGGTGTGTGTGTGTGTGTAATATTGGCTCACTTTAGTAGGCTCAGCATTTTCTATGCCTCTAGGGTTCCGTTTAAAAGTTATTTTCAAAAGGAGAACTCTCTAGGATGCTTGGAACACTTTGGTAACTGACCAATAAATGAACCCTGGGATAGCTGTGGGTTGGTGTGGCAACTGAGAGCCCAATGCCAAGGAGTTCAGAATGAACATACGCAGTCCTCAAACCTTAGTTAAAGTCACTTAGGTTTTTGTTTGCCTTTACCAGAATAAGCCAGTAATAGGCATCCCACCTGCAGTTAGCACAAGGGACTCCTTGCTTTCCTCAGCATGACCTTGGGGTCTTGCAAATGTAATTCCCTGAGGATATGGATCCTTTGTGTAAGCTATGAGTCCTATGCATCTCTCTTTCATCCACAATCAGGCCAATAACGTGTTTGACAAAAAACTTAGTACAGAGATTGTTCCATATTTTCTCCACACAATGGGAAAAGGAGACGAGAGCTACATGCCCAATGAGGGGAAAGAAGGCAAACCGGGAGGATAACCAATCATTTAACCACAGATTTAGCCCTTCAGAGAAGTGATTTGTCAAATGGACTCTAGAAGCTTTAATACATAGCATAACTGCAAACATTGATCAGGGAATTCTCAGTCTACTAGAAGAGGTAGTCCATCTATGTTTTATTCTGTGTTCTTATAAGGTGCATAACATTCTGAATTTATAGCTTCACATGGTTCATTTAACCCAGCAAGCTAGAGTTGATTGACTCTGTATAGAAACTTTGGAACAATTTTTGTTACAGTCATTGGTGGCACCAGTGGTGGTTTTTTTTTTTTTAATTTTTCTTTATCAATGTTTAGAATCAATCACATTGATAGAAGAGAGAGAAGTAATTATAATTTTAATTAGAACATGAATGAAAATCAAGGAAAATTCCAAATGCCGACATTCTGATTTGCAGTTTTTTTCAATTATCTTGGAATGCTTTAAGTTAGTTACTAAATATATAGACTCCATTATACTTGCATATATTTGATCATATAGTTTTCCTTTTCTTTTCTGTATGTTCACTTAGTTTCCCCAAAAATGGTAAAAATGCTTTGGTGAGAAGGAAAAGTATCTTCTATATCTGAATCTTCCACAGCACTCAGCACAGTGCTTAATAATAAATCCTTGTTGAGTGAGTCTTAAAAACAAAGATTCTGTTTCATAATAGATAAATGTTGTTGGGAGGGAGTCTTGGTTTGGATATTTTTATTGCAACGAAGAAATAAACTTCTTTGAGGAAAGTGGGGAGTGGTAAAGTGATTACATCTCTATGAATTCTGTATATTTTTATCTGTGTTTCTGAAATGCAATACTGTAACAGGATTTGTAACTTAAAAATAAATAAGCAAATAATGTATCTTGCTCATATAAAGACAGAAAAAAATACAACATGGTAGAAGAAATTCATGATTTTGTCCATTATTGTTTCTACAAGAGAGAAACATGGTACTAGAGTGTGGTATACAGCTGCTCTGTGCCACTAACGCATGAGTTCAGCCCATACATTTCCAACTGAGGTTGATTATGGTTGTCTTCTAAGTAGCACCATGCTCAGCTCCAGTCACTGTCAAAAATATCTGACGTTGAAATGTATAGTCGATTCTCATTATTTGTGGTAGTGATGTGTCTATAAAGTCACCAGAAATACTGAATTAACAAACACTGAACTATTGCTTCTAGGGGAAATGTATGTGTGTGTATGCACATGTGTGTGCACGTATATCCCACATAGATTGTAAACTCAAATCCTAAAAACAATTCATCCTGGTAGATTCTACTTTTCTTTATTTTACAAAACAGAAAGGCAGGTTCAGAAGTGTTAAGTGACTTGTTTGAGGCCGCCCCATACCAGGTACCAGAGTCGGGACTCAAACCTCATCCAACTGGCCCGAGCTGGAGCTTCCTGCACTGCACTGTGCTGCCCTCTATGGTCTCCCACCTCTGGTTATGTCTTTCGGAAAGCTGAAATAAGACGGCAGAGTGTGGCCTTCTTTGACCTCAGGTGGGAACACACGCATCAGGTGACAAATTTTTGCCACTATGTGCACATCTGCACATAACTGTCAAAATGCCACAAGTATTGATTTTAGGGTTACAAATAAATTTTAGCAAGTAGGCGAATTTGCAAATCCAGAATCCTCAAACAATGAGGATTGACTGTGTTTGTAATCTTGTATCAGCATAGGTCATTGAAGGTTAGGACTAAATTCTGGGTTGCTCAGTTTCTAGACCAATGTCCTGTATAGGTTTGTGGCCCCCCAAGTATTTGTTTCTACCACCTGTCAGTGGCGATCCCTGTGGGTGTGCTCTGAGGACCCTCTGAGACCCTAACTGCTCAATGCTTACATTCTATACCATGCTTTATCCTATGGTCTACCAACACCTATTAAAATGGATTATGGATCTTCTTTGAAAACATTGAGAGACTTGCAATGCACATGAAGTATTGTCTTTGCACTCTAAATTACAGAGCTAGTTAAAGATAAATGTAGAATGATATTTTGTGGGAACTTTAGTAAAAATTCACATTTTCTGATAATTGCACCCAAAGAAATTTTTGTGGAATGTATTCCAAAGCAAAGGATATCATCAGTTGATGAAAATGGCTTTATCACAATGCCTGGAAATCCTCATCAGATTTCTTTTTTAATCCTCTTTGATGACTAAAACTTGTGTGATGAAAATTTTCCACTTGTTTTACTTTATCAAATGAGCACAATCTAATGGTTGTTACATTTAGGATTCCCTATACAGAAATTTAAAAAGATGATTCTACAACTGTCATGCTAATGTAGAATATTAAAAGTCATGTCATGACAATATTCATGAATATTAAACATTATATTAGTTTTCTATTGCTTTTGTAACAAACTATCACAAACTCTGTGGCTTAAAACAACAAAATTTTACTATCTTACAGTTATGAGGTCTAAAACATGCTGGCAGAGTTGCATTGCTTCTGGAGGTTCTCAGGGAGAATTCATTCCTGGCCTTTTCCAGCTTCTAGAGGCTGCCTACATTCCTTGGTACACGAAAACCCCTTCATCTTCAAAGTCAGAAATCACATTGCTATGACTTCTGCTTCTGTCCCCACATCTCCTCTGACTCTGACCCTCATGCCTCCCTCTTATGAAGATCCTTGTGATTACATTGGACCCATCCAGATAATCCAGAATAATCTCTCCATTTGCCATGTAAGGAAACATATTCACTGTTTCTGGTGACTACAAGATGGACATCTTTGGGGCCATTATTTAGCCTACCACAACAGTATACTGGGTACAAGTGCTATAGTGAGTTTAAAGACAATTGAGGCACGGTCTCTACCTTAATACCTGTAATCTAGGCAGGAGCTGGCAAATACTGCAATAATCTTAAAACAATGCAGACTAGCTTTCAAGTCCTAAAGGAGTTCAGACAAGGAAGGGATGGGTCACTAACTGACAAATCTCAATCTGCATATATCCACAAGCTCACATATGCCATTGTCCCCATTCATCCCTCATCTGGAAATGCCATCTCCTCCTCTTGTGCTGGGTTAACTCCTACTCATCCCTTAAAATTCAAGAGTCACTTATTCTGGGACATGTCCCCTGATGACCCAAGCAGAGATGGTACTCTTGTCAAATTGTTTTTTAAATAGTTTAATTACGTGTATCTCTCACTAGAAAGAGTTCTTGTCTTCAAAGACACTGTTCCATTTTTTAAAAATTTTTCTATCCTCAATACCTCATGGTGATTTGCATATAATAGATACCCAGCAAATATTTGACGAGTGAATTAATGTGGGTGGGCACTGTGTATAGAAGGCACGATGGCCAACTATCTAGTTTTGGGCAGTGAGGAAATCATGTAGAGTGGGAAGGTAAGCCACATACCGGAGCTGGGGTCAAGAGGGCCTTTTCAAGTAACTGATGGCATAGAGAGGATCGGGGAGGAGTTGGGAGAAAGGTCTAGAGAGAAGTCAAGGATGAAGCTCCACTTTGAAGCCTGGGGACCAGGAAGATGGTGATGGCTATAACAGAAATAATACATAAATCGGGGGAGTTGTAGATTTGATGTGGATGATCATGACTTCACTTTTGGCTCCATGAATCTGAAGAGTTTGAGGCAACAGCTAACTGGGATGACCAGGAAATAAAGAGGTGGAATTTAGGAGAAAAATCAGGGTAGTGTTTGGAATTAGTCTCTTTAGGAATGGTAGTATGAGCCATAGGCTGACTTGAAGGGAAAAATTGTGAAAAAGAAATAAAAAGAAGAGAAAAGAATCAGGGACAGAATGTTGGCAAATATATTCAGAGGGACCCAGCTGAAAGGGTACTTTTTAAGGGATCAAATAAACATCAGGTGAAGCATGGAGCAATTTTTCTCAGATGACTGTTTCTTTGATTATAGGAGAGCAAGTGATTGCTTCCTTCTCTGAGCCACTAGATGGTACAACCTAGCGTATATACTTGGCATTATTATTTGGGGATAGTATTTGCCTTCCCCACTCTCCTAGATGACACACTTTTGGAGGACAGGGGCTTTATCTTTTCATCTTTATGTCTCCCAGGTGCTGAACTCTATTCTTCACACTTAGTATATTAATCAACAGAGTCATAAGTTAATGAGATTCAGATGTTGTGATATTTCTTTTCTTAATGTTATATGCAGTTTCTCCTAGGTTTGCTGAAGGTCCTGGAATGAAAAAAACGTTACAAAGGAGCTTAAAGACACTGTGCACAGACCACAAGCTAAAAGCACACCTTGTGTTGATTCTCTGTCTTGTTTGCAAAGGGGAACTCCATGAAAACAGTTGGTGTGCTGCTCAACTGAAACTTCCTGCTACATGATACCTCTCAGGTTCAAATAAAGGACAGAAGCCTGCACTTAATTAAAAATATAAACGGGAGCTTTCTGTCCCAAGATGAGAATTAATCCTAAAGTCACCTGCAACATATTTATCAGTCACTCTGACTGAATACTCCCCCCAGGGGTAATTGGTACTTAAATTACTAGAAATATAGCTTTAACAAAAGATCTACCAAGTTTACCTTAAAAGTGGATCTCAAAAAATATGTTGAATACATATACATCTCATAGAACAGGTTTCCAAAAGACTCAAGACAAAGGATAGTCACATATCTGAAATTATTTAGATAATGACATTTTGCTTTTTAGTACAGTCATATTTGAAAAATTCAGTGTTCATATTTTATATTTAAGCATAAAAGAAATGATAACTTATTAATTTCAATAAGTTTTCCTACTATCAGATAATTCTCAGATTTAGCATTGATTTACATAAAAGAAAATATTATATGGAAAAACATACAATGTGTAGATTGTGTTTCTACCACACCCAAATAAGTGCAAGCTCCTTTACAGCCATGCATCCATCTTTCCAAGCATGTTTTGTGGCAATAACCATCCAACTGGTCCATTAACCTTCCTAGCTGATTCTCCCATCCTCCGTGTGCCACTTACCCTGCCTTGATACTGTGAATGACAATAAAACTGAAAAATCAAATTAATGAGTGAACTACACTATTCAGGAACTGGGATTAATTTTTCAAAGCAAGCCAGTTTCTAAGTAAGACTTTTGGGCAAAAATTTCAAAAGCTTTTCACAGCTGGTTCCCACTGTCATTTACTTGAAGTTCTATCAATTCACAGAGAAAAGATAACCTCAGGCATCTTTCTGCCTGAGGAAGCAAGATGACAGTATACGAGGAACACATTTAGGCTTTGCTATGTCCAGTTGAAAGGGCACTCAGGCTCTAGAAAATTTTCTCTAAGTGCTTATTTTGTGTGCTGTGTGCAATTTGTTAGGTTTTAATCCCTATAGGAATCAGGAGATTTTCACATCTTATAGGGAATGGATACTTTTCAGGGTGAGACAATATCATGCTTTGTTTTGGTAGGTATGTTGGATCTCATGTTAGAAAGGTTATTAAACCATATGGATAAAGAAGCTGTGGTATATATACACAATGGAATACTACTCAGCCATAAGAAACGATGAAATCCAGCCATTTGTGACAACATGGATGGACATTGAGGGTATAATGCAAAGTGAAATAAGTCAGAGGGAGAAGGTCAAATACCGTATGATTTCCTTCATTAAGTAGTAGATAATAACAACAATAAACAAACACATAGGGACAGAGATTGGATTGGTGGTTAGCAGAGGGGAAGGGGGGAGGGAGGAGGGTGAAAGGGATAATTCAGTACATGTGTGTGGTGAAGGGTTGTAATTAGTATTTTGGTGGTGAACATGATGTAATCTATGCAGAAATAGAAGTACAATGATGTACACCTGAAATTTTTACAATGTTATAAACCAATGTTACTGCAATAAACAAAAAATTAAAAAAAAAAAAATCATATGGTATTGTTTATTTGCAACCCAAATGCTTAAGGCTCCCTAAAGAAATATAGAACCAGTATGAAGAGAGAGCTACAAGGAAAGCTATTAAGTTTAACCTGAAAAATGATAGCTCTATATAGTCATCAACTCCCATTTAGCTCAGTATTAAGCTTGTTAAAATAGATATTGAAAAAGAAGTAATGCAGTGTTCTTTCTATTTACCACTTATTCTCATATCTAGAATTGTAACAAGCTTGTTTTGCATGATTAAAATTTAACATCAATTATAATTTATTTTGTTGTGAATTGTTCAAGGCACATTCTGAGGATAATCTAAGCACAGGAAAACTTTGGGTGAAGTGAAAAATTTATTTTTATATTACAAAGTTGAGGTACATACATTAACTCATGATTTGATTGCCTCTGAACACATGTTTTTGTAAGATAAATTCAAAATGTTAATTCTTCTCCACTTATAAAAATAGGCCTCATAGAAAAGCAGGCCAATTTGCTAAATGACTAATTTACACAAAGCCAATTCACCAAAAATCAATTTGTCAAAGGACCAATTTGCCAAATTTTTTTCCGAGTGTTAATTTCACCATGTTTTTTCTACCTCCTTTCCCCTGGCTTATTGTTGGGTTTAGCTAATATCCGTTTGGTGTGTTTCGAACTTCAGATCCCTAGAACTTCTGGAGTTTCTGCCTCTGGCCTTCTCATGGGTCCCCGCCCCACCTGTGTTCTTGCCTCAACTCCTACCTCTGGCTGCACCAACCTGTCCTGGACCAGGTTTAAAACGTCTGTATAACGGTTTAAAGTAAATTTTTCTTTTGACTGAAAATTTGGTGAGTTGGCCCTTGCCAATTAGCTTGAGAAAATGGTTTTTAGCAAATTGACTTGGAATTCCCTAAAACTACTCAAGAAAATTTAAAAATAATAGCATCCTTTATTGAGTGCTTTCTTTATGCTGACACTCATAAACATCATCTCTTTGAATTCTAACAGTAATTGAAAGAGTTTTCCAACAGTTAGGGAAAACGAGGATTAAAATAATTAAATAATTTGCCCAAGGTGGGATCTGAATCCAGCCTATCAGACTCTAAAGCTGGTGTGCTTTATATTAAACTAAATCACATTCTGAACACAGTATTTTTAATAAAGGTGATAATTACTTAAAAAAAAACAACATAAAACAATTTGTGACTTGTTTCCTAATGGTAAGCTCTGAAGAAGCCTAAAATTGGATGAAGGGTGTATACTTTATATAATTTCAGAGATTCAAAGTCTTAATGAATACTTAGATGAATAAGATAAGATTCTAATGAGTTTTTGCAAGGGTCTCTACAGAGTAAGAGAAGGTATCAGAATATGAAGACTAGATACTTGTGCTTAACCAGAATGTGAGGTCTTTTAAATGAGCTGGCCTCTTCAACTTGCTAAATAAGTTTAAATGGAACAGAAAGCAGACCCTTAAGAAGTGATTCATGGATAGCAGGATGGCTTTTATGTATAGATATATGAGGCAGGAATTGAAGTCTGTGTTACACTGTCTTGAAAGTAAGTCTATAAAGAGAATGGGAGCCCTGTACACTTTCTACTGTCTGGGTCTAATCATGCAATAATAAAACTGCAGAACAGTTACTGGGATATCTGAAAGTTACCTTTCCTGGATTGGCCTCTATTCTCTTCCCCAGAGGCTGTCCTAAAAATTTATGCTTATTGACATCAGAAATGTCAGCATGGAGCCAGTAGGAAAAGGAGAAAGAAAGACTTCAAAAAGGTGTCAGGAAGCTTGTTTCTGTCTTGTCATCTCTGCTGTCAGTATCTGTTACTTTCACTGCTCATCGGACCCAACATTAGCAGAAACACTGGCAAAATCCCCTTTCTAATTGAGCTTCTTTGCCTTTTTGTTCAGTATCTTTGCCTTGTTGATTGGTTTTTCCAACAGCAGGTTGTAGCAAGTTATTCAATCATTCATTCTTAATATTTACTGAGTGCCTTCTTTTCATAAAGATAGTGTACGAGGTATATTTCACTTCAATATTCTTAGTAGATCCTGCTTTGCAAATTTATAAGAATTTGAAATGTGCAGAACCATAACTCATAGCGACTATATCTTCATACATGCCTGCCCTTTCCATTCCCCAGTTCACAGGATGCCACTAAATTGCTAGGGACATTATCCCACAATGACTTTTGGGATTAAGCCATGAGTACCTAATAATCTTTTAGCTAATAATCACTAACCAGGTAACTTTACCAGCAGTCTATCTTCCCAAGGAAGCTAATGTACACACAAGTCCCCTAGTGAGTGGCATTTGTGAAAGGAGACTCTGCAGAGGAAATGGCAGCCTACTAATACTCTTGATCGTCCCAGATAGAGCCCAAAGTGATCTTTGTGTTAATGAGCAAGCTCCTGACAATTTCAGGTATTATAGGACAATCATGTTAGAGAGTCTTCATTTTTTCAATTCCTCCCACTTGGTGACTCTTCAAAAGGACAAATGTTCATTTTCAAACATTTGGGAAATTTGGAAACTTACTCGTGTCCTTTAAGTATAATATTACATTATAGGCTCCCACTTTGTGATAATTCTCCCATTATCTAAGAATATAAGATACCCAGGATTTTGCAGGTCACTGTATACAGTTTTGGACTCCACGGTAAATGAAAGCAGGAAGGAATTTACATATGGCCATAGGAGAACCATATTAGCAATTAAAAGGTTGTAAAGGAAGATCTACTGGGCAAAGTTAAAGGACACAGACTACCGAGAAATGTCTTCCCTACAATCAAGTTACATTTACCCATAATTTATACCTTTGTCCCTCACCCATCCGATTTCCCGTGTTGCTAATATATTGAGTTACAACCATCTGTACTTCATTTCCAGCTATTATCACTTTTTTTAATGCTTATATGCTGGGAAACTTCCCTTAGGAATAGAAGGGGGCTATCTATGCAAGTTGCTAGTAAATTTAATACCATTTTTAAGATGCAAAGGTTTAGGAACATGCTACAAAGAGGAGCTGCTGTACAGGATTTCACAGACCTGGCACCTGGTTTAGAGTCCTCCCTCAGAATGCTGAGGACAATGGGCTGGCAGCTGTGTCAGTTGGCCCTTGAGAACCTCTGTACACTGAGATGAGAAGAGGCCACTTTTTAGTCACTGTTTCTAACAAAGTAACATTATTTTATTTGACTTTAAAACATATCAATTAATAGTCTGGTTAACTTTCCATAGTTTCCAACTTCATGTTATTTGCAACACTTACAGCAATATTCCACATAATTATTAATAAAGACCCTCTTCCTCTTTTTCTCTCTTTTCTCTCTTCTGTTTTTGATTTTTTGACCAAAGAGGCTTTGACATGACCGAATAATGCTCTTCAAACACAAAAAGGCTAATGATCTTACTCTTCATCTTCATGTTAAGTCAGAATCAAAAGTAAAGAAGCTTACATTGGAGCACGTAGAGTCTAGGTTAAATATAGAAAATGGAGTTTATTTTCACATTGGGACAATTAAAGGATGCTATGGAAACTAATTTTTTCCCACTTTTATCTGTATGTTTCTCACAAATACATATAGGGAACTATATATACATAGTGGAAAAGCCTTATTTGCTCTAAAAGATAGAGTAAACTGGGGGAGTCATAATCATCAAAAACTGAGATCACTTCACAAAATTGCAACATTTCATCACATTCACGCTTGGGGTGTGGAGCAGGAAACAAAATTACTGAACTCTTTTTAAATAAAATAGAAAATCTTATTTAAAGAAAATCTTTACTCATTTGTTTTTTGTTGTGTCATATATATACCAAATAAAAGCCTTCTTATATTCCAAGATTCATAATAAATATTGACATTAGAAAAATTTAGAGGCCTTGTCTGCCAGGTGATAACATTAAACAAAATGCCTATGACTGGGGGCCACCCGGTGGCGCAAGCAGTTAAGTGCACACGTTCCGCTGCGGCGGCCCGGGGTTCGCCAGTTCGGATCCCGGGTGCGCACCAACGCACCGCTTATTTAGCCATGCTGTGGCGGCGCCCCATGTAAAGTAGAGGAAGATGGGCATGGATGTTAGCCCAGGGCCAGTCTTCCTCAGCAAAAAAGAGGAGGATTGGCATTGGATGTTAGCTCAGGGCTGGTCCTCCTCACAAAAAAAAAAATAAATAAAATAAAATAAAGCCTATGACTGAGTTCTTGGTTTCTGTTACAAAATTGTTAAGTAGGTTTAGCAATCTCCTCTTATATATAGCTATTTTTATGTTGATATCTATGTGTATTTATACAGAATGTTAGCAATGGAAATTACATATGACATTTCATTTTAAATATGCCAGATATGAATTTCAGTAAGTTAGAGATAAAGGAACAAGATCTAAGTCTTACGTTCATATTATGGGCCAGGCAAAATGCTTGGAACTTTGAAATTTCAGTTAACCTTCATGGTACCTTGATGAAGTCCAAGCTACAACTCCAAATTTGTAGATGAGGAAAATGAGGCTCAGAGAGGTTAGGTGGCTCACCAAAGGTCACATAGCTAGCAAGTGTCTAAGACAGGAGTCACACCTCTGTTTTCTGATTTAAAGCTCAAGATTTTCTCCATATACCATGTTGCCTTCTTTTTACAGATGAAATAATTGCACCCTAGTGGGATGAAGTGATTTGTACAATTTTTACAGCACAACTAAAACCCAGGTTTTCTATTTCCAAGATCTGAATCTATCTACTACACTAACATATAGTGTAAACATAAAACAACTTTTTAAGTAGATTCCCTTTAACATAAAGATTGCTAACTCACAACTTTAAGGGACATATGAAATGTGAAAATCTTGGTTTCCTGGCATTGAATAAGTATCGGATAATTAGTGAGACGAGGAGTTTTTGAATGCATACTATATATTTCAGCTGCTCTGAAAGAAAAGCAATGCACAATGTAAATTTCATCATGATTCTCAAGTCTGTCATGAACGCCAATAGAATAATCTTTTAACTAAAATTAAGTTGGACGGAGTTCAATTATGGGTGAAATTCCTGGTATGTATATGCTATGGGCAATAAATGTGAAATCATAACATGATAAGGAAATCAATATGGTGGCCTCAAATATCTTTCCTATAATTTTAGATTTCAAATAATTTCAGATAAAATGAACAGGAAGACACCATGGCATGTCATTCAGACCCAAGTTATGGGGCTTTAACAGCAACCAATACATTCCACCCCCTTGCCATAGTCCAGGATTCATTCTAATTGATTTTAGCATCTCCCATTGGTTGGTACAGAGGAGATTGCTGCAGCCAACCTTTATCAGCCAAGGCAGGTATATTCTCCTATCTGTGAAGCACACTGCTTGCTTTAATGCTCCTCTTTTAAGAATAGTTTGCACACTTGTCAGGAGAACTGTAGGAAAACTTTGTTCCCAGACACAGATAAACTCTTGTTCTACATGCCCTAATGTCTGGTGATTTATTAATGCAGGAACTTAAATCCCTGAAAAGCCAAATATAATTGATTTTCTTTGCTTTCAAGTAATTAGAAAACAGTAATCTCTAAATTATTGTTAAATCCAAGGGACATCACTGTGTAAGATATAACCCATCCCACAAAGTTTGTGACTCAAAATTTATTTTTAATTATAATACTGGGGAGAAAGAGTTAAAACATCAGTAACATTTTCAGAGAAACGAGGAATCTGTACTGAAAATTCAAGAAATTATCTTATTTTACAGGAATAATTATTTCTGAATACTGTAGAGTGAAGCTAACATTTCTACAGAGGTAAAAAATAAATTCTTTTTCTGGCTTACACTCTCTTCTTAAATATATGTGCTTGCATCACATGGGTGATAACCACTATAAATGACATTTCTGCTATCAGGATTTCGGAGAGTTCTCACTGCCATGGCAAAGGCTTTGAATTACCTTCATGAGAAACTATACATTCCAATATGTTGTTGCAAAATTATATTAGGTGTGGATATTCTTAGACTAGAGGTACAAAATGGACTTAGACTTCATGTCAAATCAAAATAGTTCCAAATTTCCATATCTTTAGTGATCAGATGTCACTGTATTTAGAAATCATACTACACAGTTGGTCCTTCATGATTATTTACTGATTACATTAGAATCCATTGGAAATCACAGGTGGCTTCATCAGGGAAATTTAAGAAAACTGCTGAAAGGCGTAGATGTTGAGTTGTAACTGGGCTTATGCGTCATCCACGTTAATTGAAGAATTGTTCCACTGTTATAGTTTGTGTCTATGTTTGTGTACAGGGCCACAGGGTGTGGTCAGTGTTTCCCAAATATTGGTATTCAAGATAATGTTAGGAGATACACAGATGATCAAGTTTTATTTGAATAGATATATATTCATTTTAAAAGTTAAACAATCTAGTTAGCATATTAAAACTTTTGTACTAATTTATGGACATCTTTGTTTAGGGTGAATCTAAGTAAGCATCTTTTAAATCAATTTAAGGAATAGGATTAGTAACTTACAGCACAGATCATGCACGGCTATGGCAAAATTTACAAAGGTGTTTTAATGATCAAAGCTTGAGAAACAATGGCTATGATTTACCCTATTTGGGGATTCAGTCTGCTTTTGTCCAGTGCCACAAATTATTGGAAATTGACTACCCTCAACCATAAAAAGTGTATAAGATTACATTGTCATTTTCCCCCTATCCTGAACAGTGGATTATTTTCTATAAGTATGTAGCACTCTTTGTTAACAAAATATAGAATCTTGTTCAGTTAATAATATTTAACAACTTCTTGGACAATTATATTATCACCATAACATTTGATGTTAAGCTTTGGATAAGTTTAATCACACAAAATTACTCCTGTCCCTTTGGGTGAGATTAGGTTCCCCTGGGATACACTTGCCTAGCACCCTGAACTTTTTCCTCACAGGAGTGGTCTCAATTGTAATATTTATATGTGTGATTATCTGTCTCATGTCTGCCACCTGCCAAGACTCAAAGTTGCACTGAGGGCAGGAACTGTGACTATTTTAGCCAAAGCTATGCCCTCAGTGCTTAACGCAATGCCGGCTGCATAGCAGGGACTCAACACTTATCTTGAATGTGATGAGGTAAAGTACAGCAGTTATCAGCCTGTACAATGGGTTAGTATTTGTCTCTCTGTGAAAAGGAGAATCATTAGTCATGCTAATGTGGGAGTAGCCAAATGTACTCTTGTTGCTGCCCAAGTCTTCAACTGAGTGTGTAACAGACAGTGAAAAAATAATTGACAAATGGGCCATATGAACGATGAATAGAATCTCAGAATTCTTTGGCTTGAAAGTACCTTAGAGATACCTTCTCTAACTTTCCCCCTTTATTATAAAGATGAGTTAACTGAGGTATAGAAAGGGTAAGTGATTTCCTCAAGTTCATACAACAAGATAGTGGAAACAGCACTGCCTAATGCGGTCTCGGCATTCCATGGTGCTCACTCACTCTGCTCTGGGCTGCCTCTCAGCCAAGACTCCCTTTCTTCACCGATCAGTCTCTGCTAACCTTCGCCTCCGGGGACAGGTAGAACCACTGGTTCAACCTCACTGCTTGCTTCAAGGTGCTGAAGCACAAGGTTAATGGCTCAGTCAAGGTGCCTCTTCACAAACTCCTATAACTCAACCATGGTAATTGGAAATCCACTGTCAGAAAAACAATGGTGTCTGGTAGTCTATGTTGCAAGTAACCCGCATGGTGGTTTCCACAAAGGCAAAGACCAAACAAAGCTCAAAACCAAGTTCATCTTCTGATCCGATCATTTACAATCAACAATAACTGTTGAAGAATCTTAGACTCCTTACATGGGAGTATACAGATGTCATTGGTGAGTTAAGCCAAGTGGCCTTTTGTATTACAGATTTCTTTAAATCATCAACTGCTGGTCATTAACAGATTTCAAGGCAATGAATTAATTGGAACAATTGGCATTATTTTTATTGCTCTCACATGGCTGTTTATAAGTACTACTGTAACAAGTACAAAGAAGAGGCTCATTACCCTGAACTCTCTTAATATTACCCGATTTCTAGGATTTATTGACATATTACTAATCAATACTACCTGATGCAACAGGATGAGAATTCAATTTATTTTAATAAACCTTGAGTGCATACCATGTGAAATGCTCACTAAACAATATAACACATTTAAATTTTTCTTTCTATCAGACTTTTAATAACTATTACTATTTTTAAAAGCTAATAACTACTACTTTACTGCTACGCCCACCATCACCACCACCACACACTGTGCACCTCCTAGGAGCCAGACACTGCAATGAATACCCAACAAAAGTGCTTCATTACATGTAATGTAATTAAATTCCACATCCCTCCAAGGTGGTCTTTTAAGTCACAGAAGCTGGACTGAATATATTGGAATATTTAGTCAGGGCACTGCTGTGATTCTTCGAGGTATCTGAGTACAAGGTTACGTGTCTGACTGATGTACACATGCAAAATTTCCTGTGTTCTGCTAACCTCTCTGGTAAGGACTCTTTGCCTGCTTTTCACAGGTAGAAATTTATATCAGAAGTTGTTCCTTTTGTTTTCTGTGTGAAATCAGCCTTAATGAAGACCCTTTCCTTAGGCTACTAGAAAGTCAAATTTTGTTCAGGCAACAGACGCTATTGGGAAGCGTTAACTCAGCACATAAAGGGTGATTCTTGGAATATGTCATTAAGATAGTCTCAAAACTACACTGGTCACTGACTCAGGTGGCACGTCTCCACAAAATAAGCAGCATCGTTGGCTAAGCTACTGATTTTGACTGTTTATTTAAACTTTGAAAAATGATTGATGGTGCTGTTGAGACCTGTACTTTCCATAATCTTTTAAATCAAATTTCGTAAATTAAGGTGAAGCAAGGGGAAGAGTAACCATATTAGGACAAATAATTATACACCATTGATTTTCTAGAATATGGCATCCTTCTTTTGCATGCTTTCATTTTGTTTCCTTGAAGAAAAATGAAATTCATCCAGCATTGGAATCTCAGACAGCAGGATGCCTACTCAGTGCCTGACCCATAGTAGGCACTCAAGAAATAGTTGTCAATGAATAAAGGAAGCCATTGCTAGTCATTTTAAGTATAGGAATTGTGACCTTGAGTAATCTGTGGGAATGAGGTTTAACTAACTATGGTTTTCAAGGTTCCCTCTCTCCTCTTTTCTTTCCTTCCCTCCTCACTCTTTTTCTCCTTTTTTTTTTTTTTGGTAATAATGTCTGAAAAGCAGACACCATTGGGGGCCCTAGTAAAATAAACACGGGCTACCACTGCTCTCAAATCACCAAAGTTTATATAGCAAAGACACAATTTATTAATTTTGAGTTTTTCAAGGTCTTTTTCCTCTTCCTCTCCTGAAACCATTCACTCTACTTGCTTTAAAGTAAAGAAAGAAAGAAGGAAAATCCTTGATCCATGTCCTCCCTTTGCTTTCTCTCTAAGACTTCTGTCTTTGTCAGACCAACTTGAGGACTCTTTGTGATTTAGAATCTGGAGAATAGATGCAGAGCCTAACAATAATGAACTAAGAGAAAGGAAGGCAGCAGGCAGAAAGGTTATGCATGCTGTTTATTGGGAGAAAGTTTTGGAGGTTTGGTGTATGAGAAATTCTGAAGCAGCCACAAGGTACAAAAGAAGAGAAGGGAGGATAAGGGAGTGAGGAAAGAAACTTTAGAGAAGTATCACTATGTGTAATGAACTAGCACCAATTTCATGTTCTTCAAGAGACCCAGTTCAATACTGAAGTTCTATTTTAATTTCTTTGGCTACTTTTTTTAATGTTATGTTATGCAAAACCTGGTCTATGTTCCATTACATATGCAGTTACAGAAACTTTTGACAATCTGACTATTTGGACCAGAAGTGTTCTTTAGCCCTCTACTATCATACACACAATAAACTGTATTTCCAAATTTCATGTGCTACTCAGAGTGGCCAATTTAAAGTTCAAATTAGATTTTAAGGTACTAAGAATAAAACTTTTCAAATGTAGAAAAATTGTAAAACATTAATGATACAAATTATCAAAAATATATCTCCAAATTTTAGCATTCCCACTCACTTTGTAAATTTTATATTTTACTTCACTAGATGCAGGCTATTTTACTCATGAAACTAAAAATATAAATAAATTGAATGTCTAGAGGAAAAAGTCAACTTATATAGCTAGAAACTCAAATTTCTGAAAGATTAATCAATGCATAAATAGCCAGGAAACTCAGTCACACATTCTTCTTAGTAATTGGTTGGCATGACCATCTAAAGTACCGATTGACTGAATTGTATATTTTTTCAATTGGTTTTGTTTGCCTCTGAGGAAACAGAGACAGTCCCACCCTAAGTGTAAAATTAGCTGAGCCTAAACTTTGAACAAATTCATTAACTAAGGATCATTCTTCTTACTTCCCCCTCTTAATGATCAGCTCCATTTGAAAACCAGCCCTCTAATTTTGTTAATGCTATTGTTGGAGATGGGTAAATTCACCTCCCAGCCTAACCAATTTGTTCCCATTTTGTTGTAATTGCTTCTTATTCCCTGAGACTTTACATATGATCTTAGGAACATGCTTATAACCTGTATAATAAAACTTTTCTCCTTCTAAATATTGCATATATGATCATTTATTTCCAACTCTGCCGAATGGGAATTTATTTAATATTTATAGTTTGGTTTCTGGATAATGGTAAAAAAATGTAGGAATAAAGCTTAATTTAAAGCATTGCTTATTTACATGACATAACACATCCTTTCACTAGACAAGGTCTATGTCAAAAAACTGAAATAATTGAGCTCCTTTCTATCTGCTAGACGGGATGTTGCCCGATTCACGAACTGTTGAATAAGGTCAATTAGATCTTCAAAAAAAAAAAAAACTGAAATAATATATGAGAAATTTTTTTAAAATTTTGATAAATTCCACAATCAACAATTTATTAACTATCAAAAGCAGTTGACACCTTTGTCTACCTATTCAATACCCTATTTCCATAAAATAACATTTTTATTTACCTAAATCTTTCTCATAATTCAAAAGGAAAAATATAATCATAGGACTTTGGTTACACTTAAATATCTCAGTAGGTCATGTATGTGCACGTGTGGGTGGGTGTGTATTTGAAGACAAAGCTGGACAATTGGGGACTGCTATAGCTTAGACTGGCAATAAAGGATGAAGAGGATGTCCATGGGTGGGAAGGCCTTTGGGAAGGAAAGGCAGAAGATCTCTGGAGTAATGAAGTGTACGGTGATGTGGAAGCATAGTAGAGTTGTTTTGAAAGGTAAGTAGAGGTGACACTTTGAATTGTATTCAATACTTGCCTATGGAGTTTGAATTCTATTCTGTAGGCAATGGAGAGTTACTGGAGTTTTAAATGGTGGTATGATGGGGACTTATTTTAGGAAGACATCCTTTGCAGCAGTATCAAAATTAGACTAAGAAAGAACAGATCTACTCAGAGTACCCCCGGCTATGGTTAGCCGGTTTCAGTTCACCGTATAGCACTGCTACTTAGATACCATCTTGTCCCCCAGTTTTTACATATAAACGACATAGAAGACTCATGCTGAGAATTTTCTAAGGTCTCATTGTTTATGAGCCAATTTTGTCAGTTAAATGCTCTCTGGAATTACACAGGAAGGGAGCTATAACAGAGGCTGTAAGTCTATAGCTGACACACAGGTTTCATAATGACCTGGAGCTGGGATGAAAAGGCTGAAAATGATCAGATTTATAGGGTGCTTCCGAACCAAGTGTCTGTTTCTGCTCTGGAGTGTACGTGGTCCTTAGCCCCCTCTTCTCACAGCACTGGTGAGGAGGAAGATGGCTCCCTTGTCATCAGAGAGGACACTCCACAGAGATAACCAAAGCTTTTCTGCTGTCATTTCAGTATAAACTCACCTTAAATTGATAAATATCTCCAAAGCTCTATTCTAATGGCATGTTTGCCCCCCCAAGTGTGCGTGTTTGGGGGGCGGAAGTCTGGATGAAGGGCAGTGTGGGCAAGAACGAAGCATACTGGGCAGATTCCCTACCACTTGCATTTCCGCTTTATGTTGTAGTATATTCAAATCTCATGTCCGTGGTATTACTCAGGGCTTGTTTCTCTCTTGGTCTCCTGCCCATTTCTCCACTTTCTTGGAGACTGAAGTCTTCCATTACTCTTAGCTGTTCTCTCTGAAATTTCTTGATGTCAATCGTCTACCCATCTAGATACCAACCTATTGCCTGTTCCCAGAATCCCCAGTTAACCTACTCTATTTGTTTTCTGGGAAACCCACCAATCGTTCCTGGATACACCTGTATGACTCTCTTGTAATCATGGTCCACTTGCCTGTGTAGATTTCCCTAATGGCTATGGCTGGAGCTACTTCCAAATACACGTCCCAACTCAGAGGGAGTGTGGAGTGCTGAGACTCAACATTTCCTAGTTTTGCTTTTTTTCAATCATCAGTTAAGTCATCATTCTCTACAATTATTGAATAGAAAATTATGCAAACAGGTTTTATTTTATAGAAATAAGCAAATGAGCTTTTTCTAGTGTGAGTATTTAAAATATGTATAAATTACATTAAAATTATGTAATTACTTTGACAGAGTTTTATATGATAAATACAGACAATCTCTTTAAGAGACTGAGGGTTTGGATTGCACATTTACATATTTATAGATATAGGAAGATAGATGAGGGAAAGGAAAAATGAAAAGAAAAACATGCATCTAAATAAGAATATGAATTTTTCTATTCCAAAGAATATTTTTCTTTTTCAAGATAATGCTATGTCACTTTTTACCAAGAAATATCTGAATAATTTGGGAAGAGATGAAAGGAGAAGGAGTCATGGGAAGTACAGAAAAATTTATGCCCTATTATCACCTCTTATCCCACCAAACAGAAATAATCACTGTTAATTATAAATATGATATAATATAAAGACATTATACTTATTAATGCATTTCATATTGGGATATAGAAATCATTCTTTATTATTTTCAGTTCTGGTCTTTATCGAGGCCAAGGGGACAGAAACTTTATTTTTCCCTGAAATTTTGAACTAAAACATCTTTTAAAATTTTCTTTGTTGTTACTATATAACTATTATCCTACTTCTCTGTCTATGGTCCTCACTACACAGGACTATGATGTCATGCATTAATGGACATGCCAAAATATCATATGATAATTCTCAAGGCAGTGAGGGGTAATTGTAGGATGAAGAGGTCAGAAGTCTTCAGGTGCATTCAAAATCAGATGCCAATAATGTTTCTAGAAAATCCCATTACATAGGAAGATTTGTGTAGCAAATAAACAGAGCATGTGAAAGCAGACAACACTGCAATATCAAGAATTTGTGCCCACACCTGGGATGGCCTCCAGCCACCTGGGAGCTGGATCTCATTAAGTAAGTCCTTAATCAAGCCGCCACTACCTTTTTTTCTCCTACAAACCCATTGGACACAGCTTATTGGTTCCTGGGATTTGCTGTTCCTATTTCACTCAGGACAGTGGCATTTGTTCATAGTCTAAAGGAGCTGTGTTATTTTAAATTGTGCTGAGAAGTTATTCATTTTTGCCTTGGATTTAGACAGGAAAATACTGAGTGATATATCTGCTGTCTTGAACCTAGATAGAAATGGGCATGTGGCCACTGTTGAAGACTATGGAAAGCCTTTGACTAATCCAACCGAGATCTGTATTTTATCTAATTGTTCGGTCCCAATGTAGCCATGACAGCTTGTTTATTCCGAGGGAGCACATGGCCCTATGAGCACACTGGCTCCTCCAGCGCCAGATTCTAACTGGTGCTGACGCCAGCTGCTTGACTTCCATCACTTTCTATCTGAATCAGTTCATCATCGCCACTTCATTTGTCTGACAGTGGCTCCCAGTGAATTTTAAAATTGATTCTGACAACTTTTGTTTTTAACCTCAAGGCTGTGCCCTGGTTACCTAGGTGAGTTTCACAATTTGATGTTTCTCTTCATAATCAGAGATGGTTCAGGACAGTTGGCCTATGAGCCCTTGGCATCTTTGAGAGAAGTTAGGTCTCCATGTCTTATCCATTAGCATGAGGGGAAGCTCCTGGCTGAGCAGAGAAATGGGGAAGTCTAATTTTCTCTATTTAGATAGAAGCGGAGTTGAGTAATTTATTACCAGGGTGGTCTGGGAAGGCAGATGGAGGACGACAGAGCTTTTGCCTCAGGATTTAAACACATTAAAATAAATCGTACTGCAAAAGTATAAATGTTCAACATAGAGTTGCTTACCAGAGTTTTGTAGCCTAGTTCTTGGTTTGGATTGTTTCATTTCTGCCTCCTGAAAAAAGTTTTGCTTTGCTAATTTGCTACTGGCCTTCACCTCATTGCTTTCTCCCACTTAGTTAGATCAGGGTTCTATTTCCTCTTGCTTGAACTGTATGTTTACTATTTCCTTTTGTTTGCGTATTTTTTTTTCCTACCTAAAATCTTTCTATTCTCTTTACAGGTTCAGATTCTCTGGTATTTCTGTATTACTTAGGATATTTTGGGCTATAATGAACAGGAATTTCCAACTCAAACTGGCTAAAACAATAAAGATATTTATCTTCTCATATAACTGGAAGCTCAGGCCCCAGGCCAGGTATCATTGGGGCCACATGTCATTATAGACCCAAACTTCTTCTAGTTCCCTGCTCTGGCCATCTCAGCCTTGGTCATGATGAGGCGTGTTCCCTCATGGTCACAGATGGTCATAAGATGGCCACTGCTGTTTCTAGGCTGCATACCCAGAAACAAAACACCCCAGGGGAAAAGGACAGGGAACGGGGAGGGGGCATTGTTCATTCCCAATAGGGATGTCACGTCTTCCAGTAGGCATCCCTTCGCATTTTGGGGGCTAAATTTAGATCATATGTCTATTGCTTCACCCACGAACAACCAGGGCAATGGTTAGACCAATGGTTCTCAAAGTGTAGTGATGGGCCAGCAGCGTCAGCATCACCTGGAGATTTGTTAGAAATGTCAATTCTCAGGCCTCATCCAAGATCCACGGAATTCAAAACTCTGGGGGTGCTTAACAAACCCTTCAGTGATTCTGATTCAAGTTCAAGTTTGATCTCCACTAATCACCTGGGGTAGAATGGATTTAGAAGTCTACTAATATGACCTCTCCAACATTTCTTCTAGGAGAGGACTGAGTTGCTGAAGTCATTGTTCTTTAAACAATGGTTTGTAGTTCAGAGTACAAGTTTTGCACTTCTTTTGTTAAAAACATCCTTAATTATATATTTTACTTTTTTTACTGCTACTGCAAATGGAACTCTTCTTTTATTTTATTTTATTTTTTTTGTGAGGAAGCTCAGCCCTGAGCTAACATCCGTGCTAATCTTTCTCATTTTGCTGAGGAAGACCGGCTCTGAGCTAACATCTGTTGCCAATCCTCCTCCTTTTTTTTTTACCCCCCAAAGCCCTAGTAGATAGTTGTACGTCATAGTTGCACATCCTTCTAGTTGCTGTATGTGGGACGCGGCCTCAGCATGGCCAGAGAAGCTGTGCGTCGGTGCACGCCCGGGATCCAAACCCGGGCCGCCAGCAGCAGAGCGTGCGCCCTTAACCGCTAAGCCATGGGGCCGGCCGGGAACTCTTCTTTTAATTCCATTTCAGATTACCACCGGACTGCACTGGTGGCTTCTTCCACTTAGCCACTGAGGAGGCCCTCAATTCTTCCGGTGGACCCCCTCAGTCTTGTCAGAATGGACACTATTCCTCTTGACCCGCCCCCCACCTACATCAAAATCTCCTGGCTCAACAATTACATAGTTTTCAAGTATAATGAAAATGTTAATGATTTCTATTCAACAGTTAATGAAGTTGATTGAGTTATGTTTTGTGGGCATTTAAGTGAACATGCATTAATTTTGATTTAGCAGTTTCCTTTCTTTTTTTCTTTTTCTTTTGGAACTAAAAACTATGTCTTTCAGAACTCAAACATTTTCATGAGTTCTTGAAAAGATCACCGACTCTAGGTAGGGGGCCGATGAGAGTTGCCTCTGAGTAAAATCACCAGACCCCATTGCATCTCCCCTTGGACTCAGTATTTCTAAATGACAGACCCACCAAACCAACTACATTCACCTTCTCATTTTAATTAATAATGTGCACCCATAATCTCACGGAGTTGATATGACTGACAGCCAATGCAAAAGACTTTTGTTTTCTGTTCAGTCATTCAGCCACATTATAGAGAAAGATGTAACATTCATTAGACTTGCAGAAATTTTGAACATAGCTTAACAACCAGTAATCTGAGCAACTGGTATATGAAGACCTCCGTTTGGGGACTGCTGGATAGGTATTATTAAATGTCTTTTTTGGGCCGGGCCCGTGGCTTAGCGGTTAAGTGCGTGCGCTCCGCTGCTGGCGCCCGGGTTCGGATCCCAGGCGCGCATTGACTCACGGCTTCTCCGGCCATGCTGAGGCTGCGTCCCACATACATCAACTAGAAGGATGTGCAACTATGACATACGACTATCTACTGGGGCTTTGGGGGAAAAAAATAAATAAATAAAAATTATTAAAAAAAAAAAAGTCTTTTTCAGTTGTAATATTTTGTGAAAAAAGAAACAACAAAATCCTCCCGAGAACATTATATCCACTTTGCTGTAATTAGCTCTTGTTTCTCTAGCTAATGGCCTGTTACTTGTCCCTTTCCAGTGGGTCCCTAGTTATTTTCACAGCTTAAGGCTCTGTTTGCTTATGTCTACACATAGATTGTAGGTGATAATTACCTCGTCATCAGTTTTTTTGCTACTTGCTCTCTAAGCCATTTCTAAGTTTCTCCTAGCCTCTCTTCACAACTTTCTCTTTTGAGAAATTCCATTTAGGGAGATGTCTTCTTAAGGAATTATTCCAGGTGTCAATGTTTCTTAAAGGAGTCTACCTTTTCATTCATTTAACAGAGAATTATCAAATATTTAGTATGTCAGGCACAGTACAGTACACTGAGAATATAGCACTAAATAATCAAATATGGTCACTAATTTATAGTTTAGTGTGGGAGGTCAGTACTAGATTATCAAACAGTCACACAAGTAAATCAACAATTGCAAATTATAATAACTGCTTTGAAGGAAAGGTACGAGGTATTGATAGAGAGCATATCTAGGGAACCTAATAGAGATTGGTAGATCAGGGAAGGCCTCATGGAGGTGGTGATATTGAACCTGAGAACTGAAGCATAAGCAGGAGTTAGGTGAGGAGATGGGCAAGACTATTCTAAGCAGAAGAAATAGAATTTAGAATCACCCCGAGATTTTAGGTTTTACATTTTATACCAGTAAGAACATTTGTTAGCCAAAGATAAAACATGATTTTTCACTATAGCTGATAGAGGAAACAGTTGCCTATACTGAGTAAATTTTGGATACAGGTATAGAAAGCAGTGATTGAAGGAGAGATCAGAGTATGTTACCACTCAACCTCTTCCCAGAATGCTCTTTTCCTGATCCAGCTGGACCAGAGTTTCATGACCAGGAGGTTGCCACAAATGATGTCAAATACATTTTTTTTCTTTTGTTCTTTACTATTGCTTATCCCATAACTAAAACCCTCTGGATCTCTGCCATTCTGCTTCCTTCTTGCTCTCAGGATCAGTGGCTCTTGAGCCTGGTTACTCATCAGAATAACTTTGGCTATCTTATAAACTGTAAAGTTCCCCAATTCCAGAACTACTGAATTGGGATGACCCAGGGTGAGACTCAGGTAATCCACATTAAGAAAAAAAACGTTCTCAGGTGATTATGATCTGAAAAAGGAATGGGATACCCTGATCCCCTACTACCTGTGTGCACATGGGCAAGTTACCTTCTCTGTGACTCAGTTTCCTCAACTGTAAAATGAGAATCATAATGGGATCTATCTTATGGAGTCGTTGTCAGTATAACAAGAGGTAGAAAACCCTGACTTCATGTACCATATTTAAATAGGAAACACAACTACAGAAGGAAATATCAGTTCTAGGGACTTTAGAAATTAAGGGTTGTCCCAAAGAGAAGAGGACTCCCACTGACTCAACTCTGGTTGTGATTTTGGCGGTCACTTTGCGAGCTCCTTTAAGAATTGGGCAACTCCATCCCTGCAGGGTTGAATGTGGGAGCATGGATATCAGCTACAGTTTTGAAACCTGCCTTCATGCCTCCTATTGCAGTTTTGCCATTCCCTTGATTGGCACGAGGCTGTAAATTGTCAGACCACACTTTCTGTGAGTCAGGGAAAGGTCTGTAACTCACGTTGTCCAGTCAGAATATGTATTTCCACGGGTACAGCAACTGCTACATACATTAGCAGAAGACCCCAGCTGGATGAATCAGAGTTCATTTTCAGTAATTGATATGAGCACCAGGGGAGAAAGGGTCTCTTCTTTATAATTGCTATCAATAAGGATGATACAGCCTGGAATTTCCCATAGGTATCTTTGCCATCAAATGCAGGAGCTGCTGAGGATGACACGGTACAGAGGAAAGCAAAGCCAAGAGACGAAGCCAGAGATGGAGCGAGTCCTGGGGACGATGTTGCTGGAATGCTGGATCTAGCCATTTATGAAACTATTGTGACTTCCCAGGGCCTGGGTTATGCTAAGAAAGTCTCTTGGGGAATGTATCTACCTATTTATCTATTGGTTTAACCTACATGGAGATGGATTTCTGTCACTTAAAACCTAGAGTTCTGCACAATACCTTTGGGTGTTTTTCTGACATATGTGTAGTCAATATGGCTTATTCCAGGGTACTGTGAAGTTATATTTGAGGGGAGGCTGAGGCTAACTCCCTAAAACCCAGAGAAGTAAGAGCAGAAGTTCAGGTGAGAGGTGTCACCAGGATTGCCACTGCTTTAGCTTTCTATGTATTATCATTACTGAAGAGCAAATGTTTCAACATACTTAAAATGAATGAATCAGATAAATTTATCATAAACAGTTTAAAAATTAATTTACTCTCCTGAACTGTTCAGAAATTTTGCTACTGCCAAGATATGATCCCAGATATGAGTGGGCCTCTCCCCTCCATTAAAGGAAACAATCCTAACAAAAATGCTGTTCCTACAACCTCAGTGAGAGCCCTTATAATACCATATTAAAGCTTTGCAATATTGTGTTTTACTGTGAGTTGAACCCTATTCAAAGATACATTGAATACAAAGTAGAACAGTTACAAACAGCATTAAAAGTTAATGAAAAATCAGCCTTGTATATGTAGACCAATAAAAAAATGTGAATAAAAAAGTAATTATGTTATGCTAGTTACAGTTAAGACTTAGGCAATTATTCTGAATTTGAAATTTAGATCATCTCCCTCCCTACTTCATGTAATTATCCATTAGACTTACTAATGCACGTTTTTCATGTCAAGCTAGCAAAACCCCGAAATGAAGAGGTGGAGCCACAAGACAGAAGGGGAAAAAGGCAAATTTGATGCACGTGGAAGCAAACGAGTGTAGGAGAGTATCAACAATTATTGCAGAATCTATCACTAAAAATGTCCAGGAGTGCCGAGGCCATCTTTATTTGATTACAGTACAAAGGAAATAGATATGAACTCAATACATCTCCAGTTTGACTACTCAAGGGAAAAACTGCTGAAAGAAACCAGTTGCAAGTGAACGAAAATATCAGCATTTTAGAGCTAAGAGGAAACTTGAACAACCTCTCTCATAACTTCCTTGTGTTTTAGGCCAGGATATCCATCTAGATGGGCTGAGGGCCTCAGTCATAGCTGCACAGAAACTTAGTGGGAGTTCCATTGGAGCTAATCCATGACCATTTCCCTCTCTAAAATAGACATCTCTTAGGAAATAACATAGAGATCAGGTCAAGTTCTTCCATTATAGGTATTTCTCGGAATCCCCAGTATGGGGCTTCTGTCAGTTGCTGAGTATGTCTATTCCAATTATGCATCCTGGAACTGGGGAAATAACCACAGGATGGGTTCAGGGATGACCCACTGTGAGACAGACCTGAGCTAAAAACTCCATTGATCATCTGACCCTGATAAGCCCCTCCTCTGACAACGATGTTTGAAGTTTCCTGAAATTACTGTCAATTCAGAGCCAGTGTGCAGTAATCCCCCAAAAGTCTATTTCCTATTCCCCAATGCACAGTCACCCTAGTAAAAGGCCATAGTATTTAGTAGCACTCTAGTGAATCTTTTGGAATTATGTGAATTTTTTTAATAGAAATTTACACTTGTAGAAAAAGATAGTCCATAATACCATAAAGATAGAATATCATGTCCTAGGTTTAGTTAAATTCTATAGAAACAGAACAAAAAGAGGCGAGAAGTCTGGGGAGGACTAAGAGGTAATGGGTAGAAATGTCAAAAGCAAGAGAGATTTACTCATTTCCCCAGGACACCCTATCAGCTTTCAGAATTGCTGGTGAGCCGCTTGCTCTAAAACAGACATAAATATTGTGGCAACAGAAGAGGCCACTTTTATGCACTGACATCAAGAATGTGGTCTGTTAGGATATGACACGATAGCCAGAGTCTGGCAACAAGGCTACGCTGTGCAAATCACCACCACCACCACAGAAAACCTTGGATCTGTGCATTTCAGACTGGGCCAGGCGGATGAAATACTGTCTTGTCATGTTTCCACAAACCCTGCTCTCTCAGGAATCCTCTCTCCTCTTTGCAGTCCTTGGCCGGCAAAGACTCAGGAATATTCGGAGAATACAAATGTGGATAGATGTATGCCCTTATGAAGTGATGTGAGCCTTACAAGGAAGCTTTCTGGAAGGAATGGCAACACAATTGTTTGAAGTTAATATAATAATTCACGTAGTAGTGCTACTCACTGTACACACACAAAATATAACAACCCAAAGGGTCCCCAAAGTCAAAACTGAATCAATGAATATTTAAGAATTCCAGATGCTGGGCCGGCCCTGTGGCTTAGCGGTTAAGTGCGTGCGCTCCGCTGCCGGCGGCCCGGGTTCAGATCCCGGGTGCGCACAGAGGCACCACTCCTCCAGCCATGCTGAGGCCGCGTCCCACATACAGCAACTAGAAGGATGTGCAGCTATGACAGACAACTATGTACTGGGGCTTTGGGGGAAAAATAAATAAATAAAATCTTTAAAAAAAAAAAAAAAAAGAATTCCAGATGCTAAAAATACACCTGAGATCTCATTTTCCTCTTAATCAGAAATTGCTTCAGGGAAGAAGGCTCTTTGCCTTCTGGAATCCATCAGCCAAGTTAACTTGGCGTCTTGGCAGAAATCAAGGATAACCTGAGTCTTGCCAATTGTAAACAGAGAGTATGAAATTTAAATGTAAGAGACACAGAGGAGAAAAGCTGCCTACCTGTTGCTGTGAATTAAAAAAGATTTAATGCTATTTAAATTTCAATGGGTATTGCCATAGTAAAATTTGAATTCGTTCAGATTTTTTCAAACGTACCCCTGCCATTACAAGCTCAATCTAGTTGTTGTAAAACATTTCAGAAGAACACGAGAAATAGAATTAAAACCTATTAATTTTTTCCATTACCACGAGTTTGCCATTTACATGAGTTTAAGCACATCACCATTTTCCCATCTATTTGAGATTGCTCATAACTCTTTAAAGCACTTCCAAAAATATAGCATCTCACTTTTTTGGTATGGGATTTCAGGTTGCAGTTACATCTTTTTCCTTAGCTTTAGGTAATGAGACATACCTTTGATCCAAAGCAAACTGGGAGTCGCTACCTAATTTTCTGCCGGGGACTCGGTGAACAGACTTCTGATTTCTGTTGATTATTGAATCGCTTCTGGGGATGGATCTAAAATTCAGGCACTGACCCTTAATGTCAATCATAAAATTCTGAGTCCAAAATTCGGAGGCAATTTCATTGTTTACAGTGTATTTCTGGCAGCATGATCATAAGCAGCCTGCCTGCTTTATGGATTTGTCTCTCTCCTGAGCAAACTTAAAAGAAGGCTTAGTAAAACCTACACTGGTTTATTGAGTGTATGAAAGTTGACTGATATTCTTGTTTTCTCCTATTAGATATTCTTTGGCTTTATGCATCTGAAGAAAGTTTCAAAACTGGGAATTCTTCTTAGTGTTACAAATGTATTTCTCAGCTAATTATTATGCAATGGGTCATGTAGAAACCACTGAGAATATCTTATAATAAAAATCATTCGCATTTTTAAGTATATTTCATATTATAGGAAATGCAAAATTGTGTGAGCCTAATTTATATGAACTAATAATTCATAATACATTGGTTATAAAAGTAATTTGAAAGCTGTTCCTAGGACCATGAAATACATATTTATGCCTATTGTTTTTAAGCTGCAAACAACTATTAATTGTCACCCATGCAGTACAGCACATGATAAGCATTCTGGAATTCTACATTTATCATTGTGATGTTTTTATTAAGAGTACATTTAGGCATTTCCGCAAGTACCGTGCTTAGTACACAGCCACAGCATGGGAAGCTGGACATGTCACCTTTGTATTGCTTCCTCTCTGAATACATCGAACCATTTTTTATGTTAATTTCTGGCCTTCTCAATTTTTGAAAAATTAATGAGGAAAATTCTCTCTCCATCAAGAGGCTAAATATGTAGCCAACAGCCACCTTCATAACAGCTAAATGTCATTTGAAAAGAAGAAAATGGCATTTTCACAGGATGTATCTTGTTCTTTCTCTGAGATAAGTGTTAACAAATGGGGAACTTCCTGAGATGATAGCTGTCAATGTCACTGATGTCAACTCTGACCCCACATTCTTCTTTATTGCCTTTTAAAAATCACTAATATTGTGGACAATAAGTTTTACACGGTGGGCCACACAGACAAACTACCCAAATGAATTTAAAATGTTCTGGAGGGCCGGCCCTGTGGCTTGGTGGTTAAGTGCGCGCGCTGCAATGCTGGCGGCCCGGGTTCGGATCCCGGGTGTGCATCGAGGCACCACTTCTCCGTCCATCCTGAGGCCGAGTCCCACATGCCGCAACTAGAAGGATGTGCAGCTATGACATACAACTATCTGCTGGGGCTTTGGGGGGAAAAATAAAATAAATAAAAAAAATCTTTAAAATGTTCTGGAAAACAAAGACATTTCAGAAGGATAAAACTGAGAAAATAAGAGAAGTGAGGACTCTGAGCAAAAGAATAGATGTTTAATAACTAACTTATGAATAGTTTTTTTGTTTGTTTTGTTTTGCTGAGGAAAATTCACCCTGAGCTAACATCTGTTGCCAATCTTCCTCTCTTTGCTTGAGGAAAATTCGCCCTGAGCTAACATCTGTGCCAATCGTCCTCTATATTGTATGTGGGTTGCCACCAGAGCATGATAGCCAACAAGTGGTGTAGGTCCACGCTCAGGAACTGAACCCAGGCTGCTGAAGCGGAGTGCACCAAACTTAACTACTAGGCCACAGGGCCGGCCCCAAAGTAAGATTTTTTTATTACAGAGAAAAGCCATCAAATTATATTACATTAGAATTTAACTAGATTATCACTAAATTCCTGTATGATAAAGAAGTTTTGCCAAAGTATGTCACCATGATAGAGTACAATTATTCACTTTTCTTTCCATGAAATCAGATGGTGGATTCTTACAGACGCTGATAGGAAACATCATTTTCATGGTTATCCAAGTTGGGAGGGTTACATATATGCACCTAAGAGAGAAGGCATATACCTGTATTTCTTTTCCAAGATTTCTAACTCAGTGTTTTCAAATTGAGTTAGTAAAATCCTACCTATCGTGGCCAAGGGAAACACGTGCTAGGCACAGGGAACACAACGGTGAAATGGTCCCCTAGTGCCACCCTCACACATTTCATAGCCTGTGGGTTGAGGTGGTGAGCATGACATTAACAAACACTCCAACTTCACCATCCTGAGTGCTTTAATAGGGAGGTACAGGGAGCACACAGGAGGGACAACTTAAATATTTGAGACTCAGGAAATGCTTCCAGAGGCACCTGCAGAGGCCTAGGGATGAGAGACCCAACAGCCAGTTCAAGGAACTAGAAGAAGCTTAGTACGGCTGAAGAGTAAGTGCAACATGAGCAATGTGGCCAGAAATGAGCCCGGAGATTTAAGTAGAGGTCATATCATGAAAGGCATTGACAGCCAAATTATGGAGTTTAGGTTTGTCCTAAGAGCCACTGGGGGCCAAGAGGAGCTTCACACAAGAGGAGACAAGAGGAAAATGGAGGCATCAGAAATGGCAATAAGGTCTTTAGGCAGGGCAACTGCCTCAATAGTGAAACAGGACAGACTTTGGATAAACATGATGAGTTCAGCTTTGTACTTACTGAGTTTAAGGGACCTGTGGGGCATTCAAATACAGATGCCCAAGAAGCAGATGGCACTACAGGGAACCGTGAGGGATCAGGTTTCTACGGATGGGATCACACCAGGAAAGCATGTAGGGTGAGAAGAAAAGAGGGCCAAGGGTAAAACTCAGGAGAACATCAACATGTGAGGGACGGGAAAAGGAGACAGAGTAGTCTGAAGAGGGAACTGCGAATGCAACCACAGAAGAGGAGGAACACTGGAAGAGTCTGTCCTCATGGACACCAAGGGAGGTGGCATTTAAGGGCCACTAGTATCTAATGCATACTGTGGCGGCTGTGTGTGGCTGGGATGCTGAAAGCTATGCCATCAGAATTTCAAAGACCAGCAGGGTCACTCAGGTGGACAGGTTTCAGAGGAGCTTCTAGACTAAGACAGACTAGGAAGAAGGACGTGGCCACCCACTTCCAGAAAAATTGGCCATGAAAACCCTATGAGTAGCAGCAGAGCATTGGCAAATACAGTGCCAGAAAGTGAGAGAATAGCGTAAAAAGACCGGGCAGGGTTCTGCTCCGCTGTCCACAGTGTCTCTAGAAGTCGAATCCACTTGACGACACTAACAACAAAGTATCTAATGCTGCAGAGAGCTAAGATGAGGACTAGGAAGGACTTACTGGATTTTATGGCAGACAGGTTATTGGGGGGAACAGGACCAGTGGTTGACGGGGGCAGACAGTAGGGGACGGTGAGTGGAGAGTAATAAAGTGGAGATGGTGATTACACAAAATTCTTTTAAGACGTTAAAGGGGAGGAAAGGGATAGATTGGGGGACAAGGGAAAATGTGGTTGAAAGAATTGCATATTTGAGTCGTGTTATTTTTAGGTCAGTGAGATTGAATCGTGTGTAAATACAGATACAAGGAAGTGATAGAGAAAGAGATGAAGATACAGGAGAAGAGAAGAAATAGAGGATGAGCAAGATCACTGAGGAAGTAAAGCCCCTGGGAGTCAGAATGTGAGTGGGAGGAGGGGGGGGAGGGAGAGGAGGAGGAGGAAGAAGATGAAAGATGAGGAGGAAGCAGCAGCTGAGGGAAGAGCCAGAGATGGGATAGAAGCAGATAAATCTGCATTTTGTTGGCAGGAAGTTCTAAGAGTTTTCTTTGAGCTATCTTTTTTCTGTGGAGCAGGAGGAGAGGTGATCTGCAGAGAGACATGGGGGAGCAGATGTGCTTGGAGCACTGAGGAGAAAGTAACCTATCAGAAATTGCCTCTCTGGAAAACAGGAGAGAAAAAGCTCTGCAGGGAACATAGGATTGCCAGGCAACATTAAGAGCCCGTCAATTTATCCTGGTACCAATCTGTCCCATGTAATTTCCTATCACAGTCTACAGTTGCCAGATACAAAAAGAGACAGCCAGACTGATTTTGAGGGATGACACCATGAAATGTCATATTTTGTGAAACAGTTAGTTCCTGAGGCTTCTTCATGACCTGAGCAAAACATCCCTGCAAGAATATTCCAAATTGATTAATGACCCAAAAAACAGTACACTTTTTTTCCAACACCCTGAGCCTAGGAAAGTGGGGAAGACTGGCCAGTGCATATAGCTATTCTAACTATCGGGAAGATATAGCTCCATTAATACGAAAATCATTAATTAAATGATTTCTGGGTTATACATATATCCTTATGTGACTGTTTAATATGATCAGTCACCCAAAAGTTGTATAATTTTTCAGAAAAGGCAAAATGAAATATCTAGAGCTACAAGACAAACAGACCTAGAGCACACCAAAGGTTGATACATTATGCGTCCTGGGTAAATGGTTGGCTGCTCTCTGTCTCTGGAATCTCTCTCCCATTTCTTTCCATTGACTGAATTCTTAATTGGGGTTTCCTATGTTCCAGGTGCTGTGGTCCTGACCCCTCAGTGGGCTGCCAGTTGTGGAGGCAGGCGTGAAAGCAAATGTTCACAGCCCAGGCTGACTCATGCCACGAAAGATGGAGCTAAAAGGCTGAGGACAGTAAAGAGGAGACCAGTGATTAACTCTTTCCAGTGGATTAGCACAAAACTATTTCAATCCCATATACAAAACTCCATATAACTTTTGGTACTCTGTGACTGGGGGAAACATAACTGAGAGAACATTTAATGAAAACTGAGGTTCTTCTTTTATTTAAAAACAATTCATTCTGACGGGCGTGAGGTGATATCTCATTGTAGTTTTGATTTGCATTTCCCTGATAGTTAGTGATTTTGAACATCTTTTCATGTGTTGGAGAGGTTGTGGAGAGAAGGGAACTCTCATACACTGCTGGTGGGAGTGCAAACTGGTGCAGCCACTATGGAAAACAGTATGGAGATTCCTCAAAAAATCAACGATAGAACTACCATATGATCCAGCTATTCCACTGTTGGGTATTTATCCAAAGAACTTGAAAACACCAATTTGCAAAGGTACATGCACCCCTGTGTTCATTGCAGCCTTATTCACGATAGCCAAGACTTGGAAGCAACCTAAGTGCCCATCAAGGGACGAATGGATAAAAAAGCTGTGGTATATATACACAATGGAATACTACTCAGCCATAAGAAACGATGAAATCCAGCCATTTGTGACAACATGGATGGACATTGAGGGCATGATGCAAAGTGAAATAAGTCAGAGGGAGAAGGTCAAATACCGTATGATTTCCTTCATTAAGTAGTAGATAATAACAACAATAAACAAACACATAGGGACAGAGATTGGATTGGTGGTTACCAGAGGGGAAGGGGGGAGGGAGGAGGGTGAAAGGGATAATTGGGTACATGTGTGTGGTGATGGGTTGTAATTAGTATTTTGGTGGTGAACATGATGTAATCTATGCAGAAATAGAAGTACAATGATGTACACCTGAAATTTTTACAATGTTATAAACCAATGTTACTGCAATAAACAAAAAATTAAAAAAAAAAAAAAAAATAAAATAAAAATAAAAACAATTCATGTTTTTCTTTCAAATTTTATTCCTCTTTAATCAGTGATGAACTGGATACCAAGAAACTTCCCACCAAACCTCTTTGTTGCTTGATTTATTCTTGAAAGATATCATTGAAAACAAAATCACAGAGTAAGTTGCTCCTGAAGACACTGATTCTGTACTGTTGAACTTTGAAGTTTGGGCTGTTACAACAGAAGTTTCTTCTCTGTGCAGATTTTTCAACTGGAGAACAGAAACCACATCCTTACTCCTGGTGTTGCATCTGGTAGCTAGACTTCTCAACTGGGTTTTGGAATGGCCATATTCAAGCCGCTTTAGGACAAAAAGCAATAATCTGAATCCTCTTGTATCTCAAGGGGAAGGGAGAGGAGGGGGAGCCAGGAGAAAGCGAAGGGGAAGAGTATCGTGTGGAAAAAAGGTCGTTATCAGGAATCATGTTTTAGTGCCAGTTTTGTTACTTATTGGTTACACAAATTTAAGCCTTTCAGTTGCTCCTCTGTAAAAGGAGGAGGCTGGGACAAGAGGATGCTTTGGCATTTGAAAAAGCTTATTTTTACTAGGAAAATTAGAGTTTGGACTAGGTGGTATTATATACAGACTGAATCAACACTCGCCAGCAGGAGTTAACTTGCCTATTACCATGACATTTTTAGTGAGTGCGGTCTTTACACTCATACTCAAAGTCCACACTAATGACCTGGTAATTATTTTAATAGATTCTCAATGAACTGTTAACTACTCCGTTGGCATACCAATAAAGCCAGAAGCACTGTGAGAGTCAGTTCTGTGCTCTATATTTGTATCTTTCCATCTATAATTCTGAATGGAAATCTGTGTATCCAAATAAATATTTCTGTATCCCTTTCACTAGGATTATCATTAAACATTTGTAGTGTTTTAAGAAGTCCTAATTTTGATCTGTATGAGCAGAGGAAACGATATAATGTGGAATCACAGAATCTTGAAGCTGACGTGATTTTGGACAACATGCAATTTGACACCTTAAAGAAACTCTTGGGGGCCGGCCCAGTGGCTTAGCGGTTAAGTGCGCACGCTCCGCTACTGGTGGCCCGGGTTTGGATCCGGGGCATGCACCGACGCACCGCTTCTCCGGCCATGCTGAGGCGGCGTCCCACATACAGCAACTAGAAGGATGTGCAACTATGACATACAACTATCTACTGGGGCCTTGGGGGGAAAATAAAAAGGAGGATTGGCAATAGATGTTAGCTCAGAGCTGGTCTTCCTCAGCAAAAAGAGGAGGATTAGCATGGATGTTAGCTCAGGGCTGATCTCCCTCACACAAAAAAAAAGAAACTCTTGAACATGTGAAGAGAGATATTATATAAGAATGTTCTTAGCAGGATTGTGTGTGATAGCAAAACATTAGAAGCAACTTGAACACACATCAATTGGAGATTGGAAAATAAATTGCAGCATATTTACATAATGAAATATTATATAGCAGTTAGCTGAATGAATTAGAGCTACATATATCAATATAAATAAATCTCAAAAACCTAATATTGAATGAAAAAGCAAGTTGCAAAAGGGTATATACATAGACACCTTTTATATAAGCCTAAAAATATGAAAAAGGAATACACATAAGTGTTAAAAAATTATAAAGACATGCACAGGAAGGTGGTGACAAACATCAAATTTAGGATGGTGGTTACCTGAGGAGCGCAAGGAAGAAGATATGAAATTTGAAGACAAGAAACCAGAATCCGGAGAGATTAATCAGCTTGTTCAAGGACACAAAACAGGCTAGAAGTTAGTAGCTAGAGCTCAGTGCTTTCCACTACAAAATACTACCTCCAAAATGGAGAGCTGCTCAGACTGTCTTTGTTTATTTGTTAACATCTCCTTCAGAAACAAAATGTTAGCCACAGGGAATTTAACATTATAAAGGAACTTAAAAGGTCAATTCCTTATTTAATTTTCAACTTTTCCTAACAACGTCTGCTAAATAATGATCCAGCCGTTGTAAAAAGAGTCAAACATAGCAAAAGGAAAAATAAGCCTATCCAGGTAACACATTCCTAATAGGAAGACATTTCAGGATATCCTTGGAGAAAATTCCCCAAGAACCAAACACTGTAACTTCTGAAAAATTCACAGTTAAGTGCCTTCTTTAGCTCAGTCGAGCTTAGCTTTCGATGTGGTTGACTCATTCGCAAAGACTTACTGTGCATCTACCTTGTGCCAGGCAACGTGCTAGGTGCTAGGACATAGCAGCGAACAAGGCCAAATCTTGTGGTCCATGGTGTAAAATGAATCAGAAACAGTGAAGGAGGATCGTTCTGTGCCATCTGCCCCTTGACCCTACTCTAAGATGAATAAAGCTAATGGGTTCCTTTATGAGGCCCTTCCAAGCTCTAGTAACTGCTTTGAGAAAGACGGCTGCTTACTGAGGGTGGAAAAGAAGATTGAGATATGAGAGCCAGACTATATTTGTTAGGACTATTTGGGTTACAGGTGTAGAAACCCAATCTGAGCCTGTAGGGGTTCAGGATATGTCACCGCAAAATATGCCAGTTTGCTAAATTGATTATTTTGAATTAAAGGTACTTGAGAAACAGCTGGTGTGAGAAGAACACTCTGACCCTCCTTTGTCCACCTGAAAGCAGGAGCTAAATCTCCCATGCGAAAAGTACCCTCCCTGTACCAGGAGGGTCGCAGGCATCCTTATCACCAGAGATAGGGAATTTAGTGCCAAGAAGGCTACATAAGCAAACCTGGTTACTTCCTCACCAATTTACTACCCCAAGCCCAAACCCCTTTGTCTTGCCAATTCTTCACAAATTTATCATTTCTTTGTCTAAGAGGTATAAAAGCTCCTGCTTTGGTCACTTCTTGGAGTCTCATATTTTTATGGGGCTCCAATACATATGAAATTAAATTTGTTTTTCTCTTATTAATCTATCTTATGTCAATTTAATTATTAGACCAGCCAAAGAACCAAGAAGGGAAGAAGGGAAAATTTTTCCACCCCTACACGTCACCTTAAATATACCAGGCAGGAACAATATTGACTCTTGGGAGAAGTGCACACAGGAACCTAAACACTTGTTGAGGCTCTCTCTACAACTATGCTCTTCTCTTGACTGCTTTTCTTCTCTCTCTCTCCAGCCAAGGATCTTCAGCTGCTTTGGACCAGGTGGTAAGAAACAGCCACATAAGTTTCTGAGTTTTGCATTGCACAGTCCCAGTACTCAGACCCATCATCTTGGGGTTGAAAACCAAAATCCCAAGAAATGGCATTGTTGGCCAAGCCTGAATCAGATACCCATTCCCTGGACTAGTAATTCACCATGACCAGTGATATGTGGTGTACTATGAGTGATGGGTCTAGAGTTGGCCAGATGTCTGCCAAGAGACCAAATGAAGGGTTCCATTGTAATATGATGGTTTCTCCTATAACTCTATAGATGGTGTGGGAGAGGAGGAGCAGCCCCCAAAAGAAATGGAAGCAGAGGATGGCACCCAGAAGAAGGGCGAGTACTCAGCTAAAGCAATGGCATTATTGTTTACATGGGCTCAAAACATATTTGGAGAACAAATGCATTCAATTTATTACTCTATTTTTAAACATCTATGTTGATTGGATCTACTCTGTAGCAAAGCTTGGCCACTGAATGTTATTCAGTTTCAGAAGATTTTAAGCAACTCTGACATCCATCACTCCTTGACCAGCATACAAGTTCCCTGCCTTCAGGAAGCTTATATTTTATTGAGAGAGGTAGACCATATGTAAATAAAATGAATGATTACAGAACAGAATAAGTGCCATAAAGTAAATTTTAAGAAATAATGGAACAGGTGCTGGGAAAGAAAATATCAGAGGATATCTACCTTACACAGGATGTTGAGGGAAGGTGATATTTAAGCTGTACCTTGAAGGATAAGGAAAAGCCAGCAATGGAAACAGCCAAAGAAAATACGTTCCAGGAAGAGAGAACAGCTAACTCAAAGGCCCTAAGATGGGAAAATTACGTAAAAGGAAGACAGGATATGGCAGCGTCCAGAGGTGGGCAGAGGGAGTATGTGTTCGTTTCATTAGAATATGGTTGCCACCCTCATGAAAATCAGAGGAAGTAACTCAAACGACTGACTTTTTAAAGCAAAGCAATTTTATTTTCCTGAGTATATGATTGGCAGTAAGCATAAAGTCCTTCCATGTTACAAGTGGCTTTGCTCCAGTTCAGGTATACAACAATCCCCTGGGAGAAAATAGAATTTCAATACAGCAACATCACAATCAGTATGGACAGACTGATTTTGGAGGAAAAGAATACACTTCCTCATTAGAGAGGCTCAAGAGAAAAGAATTATGCCAATCCAGTCTAGAAGCAAAACTTTATATGCCACAAAATATACTTAATTTGAGAAAAAGCAAGATGAAATCTCCTTAGAAACACCAAAGCATGGAGGCCAGTTTGCTTGTGAGGTCCTGCATCAATTGTCTGAGAAAAAGCAGTAAGGTGGCTTTACTTTGTCTGAAATCAGAAGGTTGTAGCTACTACCGTTTACTTTCAAACAATCACAGGAAGGTTAAAATATAACCTGGGCCTACTGATGTTTATTGTGCTTTAGCAAAGGAAAAAAATTAAAAATAGTCATCTGTTTTGGCTATCTTGCCATTGATAAGAACATGTAGAATTTGAATAGAACCCTGACCTACAGAAAGTTCACATCATTGACCCAAAAGAACATACTTTCCAGGCCAAGTATGTTCAGGATCAGAGTCCTACAGAGCCTGGATTGGTGACAATCAGTTTTGAAAAGGTGGGACTATAGCTACATGATTCTTTCTTATGCTAGCTATGATAATTTGTAGCTAAATAATTGACCTTAGATGCTAATGATGAATCCTAAACTAAATTTAAAGATTTTATTTATTTTATTTTTCCCCCCAAAGTTGTATGTCGTAGCTGCACATCCTTCTAGTTGCTGTATGTGGGACTCGGCCTCAGGATGAACGGAGAAGTGGTGCCTCGATGCGCACCCGGGATCCGAACCCGGGCCACCAGCATCGCAGCGCGCGCACTTAACCACCAAGCCACAGGGCCGGCCCTAAACTAAATTTAAATATAAGTAGTTATTTAGTATAAATCATAAAAAAACAGGTAGAAATAAAAAAAATGTCTAGTTAGAGGTATGAAAGAAAAGTCAAACAAGTTTCTGTTTAAAATAAACACGTAAAAGTATTATCAATTAATAGTTAAAAAATTATTGCTTCTGCCAAAGCAATCTTGAGAAAGAATAACAAACTTGGAGGCATAATGCTCCCTGATTTCAAACTATATTACAAAGCTATAGTAATTAAAACAGTATGGTATTGGAATAAAAACAAACACATAGCTCAATGGAACAGAGCAGAGAGCCCAGAAATAAACTCATGCATATATGGTCAATTAATTTATGACAAAGGAGTCAAGAATATACAATGGGGAAAGGACAGTCTCTTCAATAAATGATACTGGGAAAATTGGACAGCCACATGCAAAAGAATGAAACTGGACTACTATCTTACATCATACACAAAAATTAACTCAAAATGGATTAAAGACTTGAACGTAAGACCTGAATCCATAAAACTTCTAGACGAAACCATAGGCAGTAAGCTCCTTGACATAGGTCTTGGTGACGATTTTTTGAATCTGACACTAAAGCAAAAGCAACAAAAGCAGAAATAAACAAGTGCCACTACATCAAACTAAAAAGCTTCTGCACGGCAAAGGAAACCACAACAAAATTAAAAGGCAAACTACTGAATGGGAGAAAACATTTGCAAATCATATATCTGATAAGAGGCTAATAACCAAAATACATAAAGAACTCATACAATGCAATAGCAAAAAAACCCAAACAATTCAATTAAAAAGGGGTAGAAGATGTGAACAGATATTTTTCCGAAGAAGACATACAGATGGACAACAGGTACATGAAAAGATGCTCTACATCGTTAATCATCAGGGAAATGTAAATCAAAACCACAGTGAGATATCACCTCACACCTGTTAGAATGGCTATCATCAAAAAGACTAGAAATATCCACTGTTGGCGAGGATGTGGAGAAGAGGGAACCCTGGTGCACTTTTGGTGGGAATGTAAATTGGTGCAGCCACTAAAGGAAACAGTACGGAGGTTCCTCAAAAAATTAAAAATAGGGGCCGGCCTGGTGGCACAAGCGGTTAAGTGCACACTCTCTGCTGCGGCAGCCCAGGCTTCGCTGGTTCGGATCCCGGGCGCGCACCGACGCACCACTTGTCAAGCGATGCTGTGGCGGCGTCCCATAAAAAGTGGAGGAAGATGGGGCCGGCCCCGTGGCTTAGCGGTTAAGTGCGCGCGCTCCGCTGCTGGCAGCCCGGGTTGGGATCCCGGGCACACACCGACGGACTGCTTCTCCGGCCATGCTGAGGCCACGTCCCACATACAGCAACTAGAAGAATGTGCAGCTATGACATACAACTATCTACTGGGGCTTTGGGGGAAAAATAAATAAATAAAATTATAAAGTGGAGGAAGATGGGCATGGATGTTAGCCCAGGGCCAGTCTTCCTCAGCAAAAAGAGGAGGATTGGCAGATGTTAGCTTAGGGCCGATCTTCCTCACAAAAAAAAAAAAAGAAAGAAAAAAAATTGAAAAGAAAACTACCCTATGATCCAGCAATTCTACTTCTGGGAATATATCTGAAGAAAACAAAAACACTAACTCAAAAAGATATATGCACCCCCATGTTCATTGCAGCATTATTTACAGTAGCCAAGATATGGAAACAACCTATGTGTCCATCGATGGATGAATGAATAAAGAAAATGTGGTATACATATAGAGGGGAATATTATTCAGTAATTTAAAAAACCCCAAAATCTTGCCATTTGCACAACGGGGATGGATCTTGCTGCCATTAAGAGAAGTGAAATAAGTCAGACAGAGAAAGACAAATACCGTATGATCTCTCTTATATGTAGAATCTAAATCAAAAATACATTTAAAAAACCCACCAACAAACAAGATCATAGATACAGAGAACAGATTGGTCGTTGCCAGAGGGAGGGGGTTGGGGGCGGGAGAAATGGGTGAACTGTTTTGTTTTTTGTTTTTAGTTTAAATAAACTGATTTATTTTAAAAAAATTTTTAAAAAGTATTAGTCCTGAATAAAAATGCTCATAAGTTGTTTACATAGATTTTTATAATGTAGGATAAATCCAAGGAACAATTTTACTTTGGAATAGTTGAGACTAAACTTAATTCTGGAAAATCTCAAGAAAAAAATAACGTAGGCTAGTCAGTGGGAACTGCTTCATTTTCACTACTTTGTATATTTAAAAATATGTGTATATAACTCTTCACTGCTTGACAGATTTTACTAGATATGTGTATTTTTAACACAGGTTTCATACAAGAAGAGAATACATCATATTTTAAAAGGAAGACAGAGTAAGTGTTATGGTTCAGAGGAAAGTGACCTGGATTGTTTTTTCAGAAAATGATTAAAAAATCTGAGGTTTTGTTTGCCATGAAAATAATCCGCCATGCTATGGAAGAAGGGTGAGCCTCATGCAGTGCCAGGGATACAACTAGGACGAGCAGCAGAAGTTAAGGAGGTGAGCTCTGGCTTAATATATGGAGCTTTCTAAGGAGGTGGCAGTCAAGTTGAGTAGATGCCTTGGGCAGCAGTGGATTCTTTGTCCCCAGAAATATTCAAAACACAGTCTATGTAGTCATTTGGCTGGATGTTGGAAAACCAAGAGAAACACTATTTATCCACCCGTACAACAATACTATTGAGCACCTACCAAATGTATGTGCCATGCTGTGGAATAGGGACACCGAGGTAAGTGAGAAAGACAAGATCACTGTGCTCATGGAGCTTGTAAAACAGCACCGGCTGCAAACAGATAATTAAATCAAAGATGATTAAACAAGGCAATTACTGATTACGATCATTTCTCTGACAGAAATAAATAAGATGGGGGGTGCTGACTGATTGGCTGTGGGGGTGATCAAACGAAGTGACATTTTTAAGCCCTGACAGGTGAGAGCTGGGAGAAGAGCATCCCAGCTTCTGCAGCTGTGAGAGCGCTGAGTGGGCAAAGGGCTGGGGTTGGCAGAGGAAGAGAGGCGAAGCCGGGAAGCACTGTGAGGGAACGGAGGATAAAGCTACGGAGCCAGGCAGCGGCTCCATCCCACAGAGCTTGGTGGGCCCCAGGGAGAAGTTTTCCTTAAAAGGAATGAGATATCACTGAAAAGTTTTAAATAGGGAAGTGATGTAATTGGATTTATATTTTTAAAAAATAAGTGCAGTATAAGATGATCTTTAAATTCTTTTCTAAACCTAAGATTCTGACTTGTATGATAGGGTCTTAACCCTGTCTTAGTGCACATACAAAACACTTACGCACCACACCTTTTGGTATGTGTTCTATTTAGCAGTAAGAGTCTAGCTAGGGAAAGCACCCCAAACTGCAAATTTCAACAGTAGCTGGGAAAAAAGCAACCCATTCTTGTGATTTATCCTGCATTGGCTCTTCATTACGGCATCGTTCCCATAGATACGTCTGTTCTGCTCTGATCTGGTCCTCTGTGCTTGCCAACCCTGCCCCCACCCCTACGCCACTCCTTCTAGTGCTTCTATCTGGTCAGCAATTCCATCCCTGACAACTGATTGGGCTCTGTCTCCTGGTCCCAGCTCATCCTTTCGCCTCATAATGGAGGGCCTGTCTCCTTTCTGTCACAATGGACTGTCCTTTTCTACCAACACCTTGGCTTGGACTCAAGACCATTTTCTCCCTTACAATCCACGAGACTACAGTCTCCTTGAGAATGGGGATTATATCTGGTTCTCGGTTATACCTCTGTATTCACCACAGTGTTTGGCACCTCTGATTATTAAGTCTTCAAAAAACACTATTGAATGAACGAATACCCTGGCCTTGGAGGCAGGCTGTGTAGACATGGGATCCTCCTGGACACTGACACTCCTCTCTGTACTCAATCCTATCATTCTCCTTCCAGCTTCTACATTGTGAAACACAATGGCTCTGTGCCAGTCAGATTCTCCCAACATTTTAACCAGAGCTGGAACTGCGCCTTTTTTTTTTTCTCTTTATCAGTCAAGGCACAAGCTTGGGATTATTTTCCTGAATTATGGCTGAGTCTTAATTGTGATAACTCAGAAAAAGCAAGTCTGCAGATGCTCTGCATCACTTCCAGGATAATAACTGCTCACATTCATTGTGCACTACGGCTTGCCAGGCACCATGCAAAGTGCTTTGCAGGCATCGTCCCCTTTAATCCTCATTGCAACCCTATGTGTAAAACATTATCATCCCCATTTTACAGATGAGTTAACTGATGTTTAGAGAGGCCAAGTAATTTGCTCAGGATCACACAGCTAACAAGTAGATCTGATATTTTCAAGATTCCTCTGAATATAAAACTTGTACTCTTAACAACTAGGAAGAAAATCTTACAAAATAAAATTCATAATAACACAGCCACATACTGAAAATTAGCACAAAGAAATGCATATTTTAATTGATGATGGTATTGAAAGAGGAATGTTATTATGAAACTCTCTGTTGTATAATTGGATAGATTTTATTTTCTCTGTCACACATTTTTCCTCTTCACCTCCAAAAAAATCTTGTCTATTCACACATAATCTTTACCAGCCTATCAGAGCATATTTAAGATTTTTTTTTTGTAATTCTAAAGCATTTTATTTTAATATAAGAAGCCCAGGAAAACTAGGCAGGCACAGAAAATAGTCCATATCTTATTAGATTTTAAAGGCCTCGAATAAAAGGTAAGAAAAGAACCTAAGAGTTCTCATATACAACTGAAATGTATATGAGATCAAAACCATTCAGTTTTAAAACCTGCTCTCCTTACAGATAGTCTCAGGAGTCAAAACCAACTCATCTTCCAAAGTTCTTTGAGTGACAGTTCTAAAATGTCCAAAAGACTGATTTTGCAATTTTTAACTTAACATCAAAGCACACATTCAGATATTTTCTGATTTAAAAAGAGACTGCCCTTAAAAATGCCTGATGCCCCTGACGTCATTTGAAACACATATAAAATACATATGTACCTATCTACCTAGAAAGGTACAGAATTACAACGCAGGGCACTAGCCTGAGAGAAGGCAGAACTCCAGATGGAAGTCTTATTGAAGAAGAATAAAACTTTTCTTCAGTAAAACACTTAACTAAAGGAATCCTGGTTCCAACACTTATACTCACTGTCATAAGTAGATTGTGAAATATTTACAATTCATTTAAGACATACCAAGAATCAGAGAAAGTACTTCTAGTAAATTACACATAAAAATGAAGACAATAAATCGTAAATGTTTTACTAGCCCATCTTAACTAGGGGAAATAATTTCCCAACTTGGAAAACTATGAACTCAATTAAGAATCCAACTTGCAGAAGAGGTTACACATCTAAAAACTTGTGAATAGCTAAGGTTTACCAAGTCAGTGATTTTAAAACATCTGTACTGATACTATGGCATTTATTATATATTTATCTTACTCACTTTTTTGGTTAGGAGACTCTTTTAGGGCTCATAAGGATTAGGAAAACCTGGGCATGGGTCATACTTTGAAAACTCTTAGCTTTGTATTTTTGGGCAAGTCACTTCAAGTGTCTGTGTCTGTACTCTAGGGGGTAATAATATTCACCTTTTCCCCTCACAGAAGCAATGTGTAGGGTAGAGGAATGGACTTTGGTGTTAAATCCTAGACTTCCCTCTGCGCTATGCCAACACATATGAGGCCTTGGATACGTTCCTTATCTGCCTGATCTTCAGTTTCCTCATCTATAAACCTAGACTATCACACCTAGTAAGATATTGCTAGGATTAGAGAAAATATATGTAAAACATTTGGCATTTATCTTAAGCTTTCAATAAATGGCAGCTATTAATGCTTGTGGACACATTTTGTAGACTGCATTATATATGTAAGGTATTATTTTATGATTGACTCTTCAGATATCATGTAGTTTCTTACTGACGTGTCTAAATAATAACATTTCTCCATTAGTCTGTATATATCAATATATTTTCTTTTATGTATTAGAGCCTTGTTGTGATACTTTTCTTGCAAAATTTGTTATGAGACTATGATATCAGTGAACCTCCCAATAAAGAGATCTTTTTGATTCTTCCTTCTTTGCTGCATTCCAGTCTGTAGTCTGTAGTGAGTTTTCAATCTATTCATTCATTCTTTTATTTACTCATTCAATAAACACCTACTGAAGGCTTACTATGTGATGAGATCTATGGTAGGATGTACTGCAGGATGAATTAGCCTACATATTTTATCACAGATGGTTTCATCAAACATTATAAGTTATTATGACAAATTATTGCAGTCATATAGAAAATTCTGAAGATATTTAGTTTATGTAAATTGTAATGGGAATTAAGAGTAAGGTTTTACAATATGTTACATATTCTCTAGAAAATAATTACATGCAACCTCTTTTCTCAAGGATTACTGTACAAATTAAATAAACCCAAAGTGTCTATGAGGATAAACCAAGGAAAAGGATTTAAAAGTGGAAATAACTTTTAAAATGATATTTGTGACTCAACATTTTGAATTATCTTTCAGAGTAGATTCTTACAGTTTTAAAACTAGAACAATTTAAAAATAGGCCACAATTGGAAACAATTAAGAAATTCTTCTATTTTTACTTTATTTTCCTTAACAGTCATAAGCCATAGTCTATTTCTACTAATGGAAAACAACTGCATTTCACAACACCTATATGCATATATTTCTATGATATTCTAAAACATCTCCTTTAATCATTATAAATATAATCCATTTTAACAGGAATTGAGTGCCTCCAATGTACAGCAATTACAGTGATGATGAAAGTAAAAGATAAATATAGCAGGCATCGGCAAACTACTCCTTGTGGACCAAATCCGGCCCACCACTTATTTTTGTAAATAAAGTTTTATTGAAACACAGCCTGGTCCATTTGTTTACATATAACCCAGGGCTGCTTTTGTGATACACTGGCAGAGTTAAGTAGTTGTGATAGAGATGGTATGGCCTATAAACAGAAAATATTTCCTAACTATTCCTTTCTAGAAAAGGTTTGCCAACACCTGCTTTATAGTAAAGGTATTAAAGAATTTCTATACCAATTTTGAGTATCAACATGAAAATTAAGAAGGAATTAAAAGACAGAGTTTGCTGTATATTTAGCTCCTTTTAGGCTTGTACCCAATACTTAGTGGATACACCAAAGGAAGGATAAATGCTACACATTTGAGTAGACAAATTCTCTACAAGCACTCCTTGCTGGGCTAATTGGCCACTGCTGCTCCCCACTGAAATAAAAATTCCAAGTGTTGTCCTAAGCTACCAATCAAATGCCCACCAGCACTGAATAATTATCCTTTCTTTTAGGAGCTGGGGATTTCAGTTTGTATCTAATTTTTGTTGTTGTTGGAAATACTGTGACTTTCTAGATATCTATAAACATCACAGCTTATTTAATAGAAAATGACCATTATAACTAAAATAGGAAACAAGTCAACATGTTACCTGTATGTTGTTCTTCAATCCAGACTTGCAAATACATGAAGAGGAGTAGCCCCGCTACTCCAAATATCAGCACCGAGAGGAAGACTTGTTTGGGGTTCATGACCATTTCAGACGGCTGCATTTCTCCTCACTTCTGAAGACCACATGATTTGTTTTCCATAGAGCTTCAATCCTTTCTTGTTCTCATAAGGGCTCCTTCCATGAAGTAACCTAGAATTTTTAAAAAATATACATTGTACCTTGCCAATGGCATTTCTTCCCAAATAAGGTATAAATATGCAGCATATCAACAATACTGAAGAATTCCATGAACTGTAACACTCTGAAGACAGAAGAGACTGTAGAAGATGTCTCTAGAGTGGCAATTTTCTATTGTCTACCTTTATCTTATCTAAGGAATGTATAACCCTACAGTTAATAAGTAACACTTTAACATTTAATTAGGTGAAGTATGGCCAGACTTAAGCCCTCCTATGTTGTAAAGAGTAAAGTAGGGTTCAGGTTACCTTAAAATGATTGTGAGGGGAAAGAAGACTAACAGAATGGATTGCTGAAGAAGGAGTTTTGAAAAACATGTTCACAGAATAAAGGGAAAATCACTTCATGGTTTAAAAACATAAAAAGTTCAATAATGGAGGGTTCAATCTATCATTTCCCGCTCATGTAAAAGTAATAGATTTCTCCAAATCAAAGCGTACATTTAAAATCCCTCAAAGGCATAAAAGGATACATATTAAAAGGTCAGAGTTCAAAGGCTCTCTCACAATAACATAAGACTACAGAATCTGTCAGATTACAGAAATCTACCTCAGTAATAAAAGGTTACTTTACTTAAATAAATACTGAAATGACTTTGTTTTAGAACAACCTCATTTAGTGTAATCTTAAACTTACTTTTTTTTTTTAAGTCATACCAACTTTTGAGAATCTAATGAAAATGTCTCCTTAGAAAAATATAAACACAGATAAAATCTTGTATAAAATATCAGCATGTTTATGTACCCTCACTGAAACCCAAGTTAAGAAGCCCTGCTCCCCATGAACTGCCACGCAAATATGAGCTCACATAGTTAGCAGCCCTGCTAATGAGGCCAAGGTCATGGCTTTGTATCCAATGTTAGCCTAAGACCTTGGCTCTGCTCCCCCATCACAGGCCACACCCCCTTTGTGGATGAGACGGATAAATGTTTCCTCCATGTAAGCACATCACACACACTGCTGTGTCTCAACATTCTCTCTCTTTTTTTTCTCCTTCATATATGCCTCAAAAACTTCTGGGAGAGTATTGATTTAGCCTTTTGAAGAGGTGTTTGGTGAAGGGCCAGGCAAAAGTTAAAAACTGCTGGGGGAAATTGGTAGGCTGGTTAAAGGGTAATATTTAGCTATTCTTGGCAAAACCCATTTTCACACAAATGTTGGGCCTCAAAGGTCACCTATGAATTCAGAATTGAAGTGAATGTAGTAGAGTGATATCCTGAGTAGAAAAAAGAAATCCACCAAATAGTTAACAGTGTTTATGCAGAACAACAACAAAAAGTCACATTATACACATATTTTTTTACTTTTTTTTTTTTTGTGAGGAAGATTGGCCCTGAGCTAACATCCAATGCCAATCCTCCTCTTTTTGCTGAGGAAGACTGGCCCAGGGCTAACATCTGTGCCCATCTTCCTCTACTTTATAAGGAACGCCGCCACAGCATGGCTCGACAAGTGGCATGTCGGTCCACGCCTGGGATCCGAACCTGCGAACTCCAGGCGACCGAAGTGGAGCACACGAACATAACTGCTATGCCACTGGGCCGGCCCCTTACTTTTTATTTTAATTATTACCAGAAGGGGCCAGAGTAAGAGCAGTAGTTGTCAGCATTACCTGAGGAGCTTTCTCGAATCCACTTCTCTGAGTTCCCTGAGGAAGGAGCAGCGGTTAACATTTTCAGCAGTGCTTTTGAGGATTTCAACCATTTTCTTGACTTTGGTAGCAGAGGAAGTTTTTGACTAAGTAGAAGAACTGAGAAGATTACCATACTGCTTATTTGCTGGGTGATACTTTGCTCTTACATTGATTCAAAACAAAAATATTATGGGCTTTCCAAACTCATGCAACAAAGAACAGATCCCGAGAGATGTGCAATTTGAGGCACTCCAAGATTGAATCCCTCAAGGAAAGCTACAAAGAGAAGCCAGCTTTCTCTTCTCTGGATGCTGTAGTTAAACAACAGACATAATTCCTGGTTACACAAGAAGATTCAGATAGGAGAGAGCCAGTTAAACAAAATCTACTACTAACAAAGAAATAGTTGTTTACAAGAAGGAAGAGACTTTTACAATCTGTCTACATAATTAAAACTTATCTCAGAAGAAAGAGAATCGAAGAAAACATAAATCAGAACAAAGCCACGAACCTGTGGGAATGGTGAGTGTAAAAGCCAAAAGAAGTACTCCTTGGGTGTTCACAGAGGAAAATTATTACCTACAATGCTAGAAAAAGATTAAGAATTTGCCCTTCCTTTCTTTAGGAGATGTTGCTCTGACATACCCTCCTGGGTAAGAAGTCAGTAGAAAACCCATAATTGTTATTATGGCAGATGTGAGTAGGATTGAGTGATTAAAGCCACAAGGCAGAAAGGCAATCTGGTGTAAAACGTCTGATTTTCTCCCATCTCAGTCCATTAACCCAACGTTGGCATTAGGAAATGGCTCTCATTAAACAAAGGTGAGCCAGTGGGAGCAGCAGTGTTGCTTTAAGCAAACCTGAAGGTCAGTTGCAATAGGAAAACACACCTATTTGGAGATCATCCATCTACCTCCACGCCTGCGGAAAAGGTGCAGACTACTGGAGATTGAAATTACTTGGAATAATGCTATTTTATGTATAAGCATTCTACAACCTTTCCACGATCAAAGGCTTCCTGTATTTTGCACAACTCCTTCCTCTTCCCACTCACATACACAGTATCTTGAACCTAACAGGTACGCAACAGTGTGTTGCATTGAACTGAATTTAGAGCTCCTATAATAAAATACAGGTAATAAATTTTCCAGTTGTACTTGTAAATCCTTAGTCCTAACTCCAAATGGAGAAATATGGACTATTAAAATACTGAAAGAGAGGCCTACACGACTTTGTTAAAAAACACATACTTGTTATTTGCACATTCTATTGACTTATCCCTAACAATTACGAAAAGAAATATAAAAATAAATGTTTCACTCTATTACCTCTTTTCCAACAATTTAAAAATTATTCTTTTAAGATGCTCACCATCAATAGTCATTAGGTAAATGCAAATCAAAACCACAAGATATCATCTCAAGCCTGTTAGAACGGCTAGCATCAAAAAGACAAGAGATAACAAATGCTGGTGAGGATGTGGAGAAAAGGGAATCCTTGTGCACTGTTGGTGGGATTGTAAACTGGTATAGTCACTATGGAAAACAGCATGGAGGCTCCTCAAAAAGTTAAAAACAGAACTACCATATGATCTACCAATTCCATTTCTGGATCTTTATCCAAAGGAAACGAAAGCACTATGTCAAAGAGATATCTGCACCCTATGTTCACAGAAGCATTATTTACAGTAGCCAAGACGTGGAAACAACCTAACTGTCCATCAATAGATGAATGGATAAAGAAAATATATATATATAATGGAATATCATTCAGCCATAAAAAAGGAGGAAATCTTGCCATTGGGGACAACATGGATAGATCATGAGGGCATTATGTTAAGTGAAATAAGTCAGACAAAGACAAATACTGTATGATCTCATTCATAAGTAGAATCTAAAAAGAAAAAAAAACAAGCTCATAGGAAAAGAGATCAGATTTGTGGTTATCAGAGGGTGGGGAACGGCTGGGGGTGGGAATTGGAGGAAGGTGGTCAAAAGGTTAACAAACTGCCAATTATAAGATAAATAAGTATTAGGGATGTAATGTACAACATGATGACTATAGTTAACACTGCTGTATGGTACATAGGAAAGTTGTTAAGAGAGTAAATCCTGAGTTCTCATCACAAGGAAAAAACTCTTTTTTTCTTTTTTTGTGTCTATATGAGATGATGGATGTTAACTAAACTTATTGTGGTAATCATTTTACAACATATGTAAGTCAAATCATTATGCTGTATATCTTAAATTTATACAGAAAAAATATTATAAAGTTATAATAAATAATAATAAAATATAATTATAAAAATAATAAAAAATATTATAAAATTATAAAGAAAAAATTCTTTAAGATAACCTTGGTTACCAACAGAAGCATTTTGGGACTTTAGTATAGTGATAAATTCCTAGATGGAGGCAATTTATTTAAGAGGAATTATGAGTTGTCCAGTTCAGCAGAAGTCTACGATTTTAGGGAGGGAGTTATGGAATTTTAGAAAGGTCGGTTTGGACCAAATTATGCAGTTTGATGCAGAAGAACCCCAAAGTCAGGGGACCACCTGTCCTTAGCCTCAACCTTAGCAGGACCTCAGCAGTCCTTGCCTTCTGCCTCTCCCACAGCAGCAGCACCATTCTCTATCTCATTCCCACCCTCTGAGCAAATAAGAGACCATCAGGGATGAACTTCCTCAATTTACTACCTGCCCCTCACCAAGTTGATATACTATCATCTGTCTCCATCCATACTTTTTTGCCTCTATCTCTGAAGAACAAGAGTCCTCATTCGTTCCTCCATCTCTTCCAGGCTCCTGTGAAACTCAACTCCATCAATACAGCCCCAGCCTGGGTCTTATCCTGAACCTCTTTACCCAGTGACTTCTTCCTCTGTAGCCCCTCTAGCGATTGCCCCATAGCTGTCATTCCCAGACAAGCTTAAAGATAGAGTACTTGCCCTGACTGCCTCAGGCACCTATCTCCCAGCCCCTTCTCAACCCAGAGCTGCCCAGGAGGCACGAGAAGATGTGATGAGACTCTGAAGTTGTGTAGGGATTAAAAACACAATTCTCTGGGTTTTTATTTTGTTTTGTTGCTATTCTAGTTTCCTCTTCAATGAATCTCCTGTTTATATTTCTTCCCCATTTTTCTTATTGATTTGTAGTTCTTTATGCATTTTGGATGGTAATTCTTTGTCAGTTATAAGCGTTACAAAAACCTTCCCGAATTGTGACTTTTTCTTTCCTTCCTTCCTTTGCTGGTGGTGTGGTTGACTTATTATGCATAAGATTTAAATCAATTTTTGTCATTCTTTTCCTATTGATTTATCAGCTAGAGTCTTGAAAGAAAACACGTGATATACTCAAACTCATGAAATTGTGGAGAGTTTAGTAAAGGGACAATTTACAAAGATGTGATCAGGGTTTTAGGAAACCAACAAGGAATAGAGCAGTCCCCAAGGGCAAGTAACAGCAACCACTCCTAGAAGTGAAGACAAGTAAGGAGCCATTCCTGGAGCCTGCAGAGGGGTCTGGAAGGAGGGACAGCGGATGGGAGCTGTAGCCTATTGCACAGGGACACAGACAACACACTGTAGCCCGGTGTTGAGGGAACCAGAAGAATAACTGTGCCATCCTCAATTTCCTCCTGTCCTTAGACCTCCTGTCAGAGACTCTCATTGGCAAACCCAAATGACAGCCTGAGGACCAGGGAGCCTTTTTAGTCAGCACATTCCAATGAGCCTCCCAAACCACAGAGCGGGGAAGGGGAGAGTAGAGATGGGGATATCAAGTTCAGTTTATGTTCTTTATGAATTTTCCAAGACAATATTCCTTACCTCCAAATAATAAAATTATTCTTCTATGTTTCATTTCAAAAGTTTTAAAGTGGGCCGGCCCTGTGGCTTAGCGGTTAAGTGTGTGCGCTCCGCTGCCGGCGGCCCGGGTTCGGATCCCGGGTGCGCACCGACTCACCACTCCTCCGGCCATGCTGAGGCCGTGTCCCACATGCAGCAACTAGAAGGATGTGCAGCTATGACAGACAACTATCTACTGGGGCTTTGGGGGAAAAATAAATAAATAAGATCTTTAAAAAAAAAAAAAAGTTTTAAAGTTCTGCTCTTCATACTTAATACTTGATTCCACCTGGAATTTATTTTTGTATGCATGCATGAATAACATTCATCCAACTCTATTTATTGAGTAGTTTATCACTTTACTACTGATTTTTAATGCTGATTTTGTTATATTCCAAATTCCTATATATATTGTTATTGCATCTAGACACTGTTCTGTTCTATTGGTCCAATATCATACTATATGTTTGTACAAATATCTGGGCCTATCTTTGAGAGATGGACAATGAATCGGATTACCAATTTAATTTTGTGAATGGTTATTTGTTTATTCATTTTACTTTTTGGAGTCAGCTTTAGAAAACTATATTGCCTATACAATTATCATCGCCTTTCAGTTTCCAAATTTATAAGCAAAAAGTTGTTCATAGATTTCATGATTTTAAAGACCTCTTTCATAGCTGTAGGTACAGCCCCTTTTTCACTTCTAATATTATGTATTTTTGCCTTTTCTCTTATTTTCTTTGATCATTCTTGATAGAGATTTGTCTGTTTTATTTAAAAGTATATTTTAATTCCTCTCTCTTTTTTTGTTGTTCTTTATTTCGTCGATTTCTTCTCTTCATTTCTTTCTTCATTCTATTTTTTTTCTTTAGGGATATCTGCTGTTTTTTTCAAAGTTTTTAAATTAAAAGTTAATTTATATATTTTAAATCTTTCTTTTTTATAAAACACATTTATTTAAGGCCACTAATTTCCTCCAAAATGACTTCAGCAGCAAACCACGTTTTTATATGTAATATTTTCATTGTCATTCAGTTCTAAATATTTTGTAATTTAAATTATAATAAATTTATGCCTCTTGTTTTTTTTTAATGGTTTCTTTTTCCTCCTTCTGTTAGATTGATAGTTTCCTAAAGTTATCTAATCCTCTGTTCCGCTTTCCACTTTCTTTGAAACTATAGATTTTATTTCTGTTAGCTAAGCAGTACTTTAAATTTTTAAAAAATACTTTCTTAACTATAGATTTTTCTAATAAAGTTTACAATTTTCACACAAATTTTAGCATGCTTTAAACACTCATTGAACAGTGTTTCCTCACCATGATGATGTTTGAGATCTTCTATTTAATTTCAATCATTTAAAAGAAATACTTATTATTATTAAATTATTAATTAAATTTACTGGTATTTTATAATTTTTGTGTTCAGTGTTAATTTTTGAATAGTACACCTTCTTTCTGAGTTTACTCTCTTTCTTTTTGAACTACAGCCTTAAATATTTCTTCTAGTGAATATCAGAGTCAAATTATCTTAGATTTTGTATGTACAAAATTATCTTATTTTTGTCCTCATTCTGGAATGATAGTTGAGTATGAATTGAGTATAAAAATTATTTTCTCTCAGCACTCTGAAGATTAATATCCATTGTTTCTATCATCCATTGATATTGATAAGAAGTGAGTTGTCAATATAATAGGTTAAGAACTGCCCAAGTTTCAATATGATATATCTTGGCAAGGATTTATTTTTAACCATAATGTTTCATTCTTACAGCATATTTTTTACTTGAGTACCCATCTCTTTCTCATTTTCTAATAAATAAATTGAAGTTGTCTTCACAAATAATTTTCAGTATTTTTTAACATATTTTTCTGAAATTCTTTTTTTTTTAATTTTTTTTTTATTTATTTTATTTTTTCCCCCCAAAGCCCCAGTAGATAGTTGTATGTCATAGCTGCACATCCTTCTAGTTGCTGTACGTGGGACACAGCCTCAGTGTGGCCAGACAAGCAGTGCGTCGGTGCGCGCCCAGGATCCGAACCCGGGCTGCCAGCAGTAGAGCATGCACACTTAACCGCTAAGCCACGGGGCCGGCCCTCTGAAATTCTAAATTCTGAAACCTTTCAATATAGCTTACATACTTTTTTATTTTTTAATCTTTAATTTTTTTAATTTATTTTTCCCCCAAAGCCCCAGTAGATAGTTAGTTGTATGTCATAGCTGCACATCCTTCTAGTTGCTGTAACTTACATACTTCTTAACTGCTGTGTTATCTTCCATTGGCTTGTCTTCGGAGCAGACTAGGATACCAAAACAAAAACATACTTCCCTCTCTTGACCAGAAATCCCCCCGTAAACTTTTCAGACTTATTTTCTTTATCTGTAAAAATGGGATAATGAAATCTGCCCTATGTATCTGACAGCTTTAGAAAATATTAAGAAAAATAATATGTAATGATTTTTTGGAAAAACATAAAAAGTGTGAAATTATCAAGCATTTTAGTAACCTTGTTTAGGGAGTTTAGATTTTTATTTGCTAGGTGTTGTGGGCACATAACATTTTAAAAATATATTGTCTCTATCACCAAAGTGAAATTAAATTGTGGCATGTAGTCTAATGATATACAGTAACTTAGAGACATTGTTTTATTTAAAGAGAAAAATCTTAGTACTCATTCAGTCATTGTAAAATGTGTTAACAACCATAAAACAGTAAATCTTGACTAAATTACTTTTAACTGAATGAGGAAATGTAACCTTTATTAACTATTTATTACTTAATGTATTTACTATTTTACAAGTTAAATAATTCTATTTTAGTCCATTTTATTATTGTGCAATTCTTGAAATTCTATAAGCAATTTCTATATACTTGCACTCAATCCTCAAAATTTTTTAAAAGTTTTGATTTGGAAATAATTTTAGACTCACATAGAAGTTGGAAAAAAAGTCTCTGTGTATCCTTTACCCAGCTTCCTCCGAGGATAAGATTTTAACCAGAGAACAATTTTTCAAGACCAGGAAATTGACAATGGCACAAGAGGAAGGCAGAATAATGGCCCCTCAAGGAGGTCCACCTCCTAGTCATTGAAGCCCGTGAATATAGTACCTTACATGGCATTCGGGCATTAAGATTGCAGATGGAATGAAGACTTTGCTAATCAACTGACCTTAACATAAGAAGACTATTCTGGGGCCGGCCCCGTGGTTTAGTGGTTAAGTGCGCACGCTCTGCTACTGGCGGCCTGGGTTCGCATCCCGGGCGCGCACCGACGCACCGCTTCTCCGGCCATGCTGAGGCCGCGTCCCACATACAGCAACTAGAAGGATGTGCAACTATGACATATAACTATCTACTGGGGCTTTGGGGGGAAAAAAGGAGGAGGATTGGCAATAAATGTTAGCTCAGAGCTGGTCTTCCTCAGCAAAAAGAGGAGGATTACCATGGATGTTAGCTCAGGGCTGATCTCCCTCACAAAAAAATAAATAAATAAATAAATAAATCTGTTTTCCAAAGAGGCTGAACCACTTTGAAAAAAAAAAAAAAAAAAGGAAGACTATTCTGGATTACCTGGGTGGGTCCAATGTAATCACAAGTGTCCTTAGAAATGGAAGAGGGAGGCAGCAGAGGAGGTCAGAGTCATGTGATGTGAGAAGGACTCTACCAGCCTTTGTCAGCTTTGGAAACAATGGAGATGGAGGAAGGGAACCATGAGCCAAAGAATGCAGGTGGCCTCCAGAAGCTAGAAAGGACAAGGAAATGAATCCTCCTTGGAACCTACAGAAAGGAATGTGGACCTCCTGACACCTTGATTTTAGCCTGTGTCAGACTTCTGACCCACAGAACTATAAGATAATACATTTGTGCTGTTTAAGCCACTAAATTTGCTATGATTTGTTATAGCAGCAAAGAAAACTAACACAGTATAAATAATAAAGTAACATTTTAAAGGAAGACAGTTTGTGAAATTGCTATGAATGGGTAGAATAATACTGATCTTTCAAATATTTTTCACATGGTTTCTCAGGTATAGTATTTCATGGTCTATTCCTACTATAGCTCAATTGTTCATGTGTTTTGTCATACAGAACATAAAAACATATTCCTTTACTAGACACTAATTTATAGGTGCTTCCTTATACATTTTGTTGCTTTGATTCCTGTATAATTTATTTAACAGGTACCTTCTACTTTTAGCTGTTGTAATTAAAATTTAATTATAATTAAAGTTTTTAACTAGACAAGGCTTTGCTCTTATATTCTTTATTTTAGAAGAAAAAGTTTTAAACTGATATTTTACATTCTAGTGTGCAATACAGAGGTTTTACTCTTTTAAGCAATAATAGTCTATCTTTAAAGACTGCATAAGACTAAAACCAAAGGCCCTTGCAAACATTTGTTTGTATTAGAGGTGGGGGGAAAAAAAAAAAACACCCATAGATACTACTGTTAAATGGATTGTTCATCTCTTTCCTCATTTTTACTTATTCCCATTCTCAAGATTTCAAAGTGTTAAATACAGATGATACAAAACTATTGTTTTATTTTACATCTCTTTAAGCACAGTCATAAGAATTTTAGCACGTATTTACAGGCCAGTCAGGAATCACCAGGATCACATTAAGTAACACATAAGGTGCATACAGTGTCAAATTCTATTTTATTAAAGGGACCTATGAAAATAGAGGGAGTCCTTGAAAAGTTTTTTGGAGTCCTAGGCTTTTGCCATGGTGGTACAAGAAAATGGCAATTTGAGTGGTCATGTCTACTATGACTTGAAGGTGTTATCGGCAAGGGATTATGTCAGATGAGATAAATGATAACTACGGATTGGCTGAGGGGGTTAGCAAGTCCAATGAAATGACTGAGTTTTAGTTATTGTAGTAATTAATAATGAAACCTAAGAAGTGCTGAATAAACGATAGTTTCCAGTCCTGACTGGGATCAATTGTGGTGTAACCAACAGAAACGGGTAGGTTACAAGTTAGGAAGCAGAATTAAAGGATACTCAAGTGGATGCTGTGTTGCCCCCCCTAATATCCATTCTGCTCCTCTGTGTGGAAGCCACATAGTTTAGAACAGACCGTCCCCACCTTCAGCTGCAGCAATGGGCCTGAAATAGTGTAATCCTAACAGGGTAATTAAGCCATGGTCCTTGTCAAAATAGTTGGTTCAGGAAAGGCCAGGTGGATTAGTTTCCTGTGGCTGCCACAACAAATCACTACAAACATGGTGGCTTAAAACAACAGAAATTTATTCTCTCACAGTTCTAGAGGCCAGAGTCCTAAATCGAGGTGTAGTCAGTACCACACTCCCCTTGGAGCTCTAGGGGAGAATCCTCCTTGCCTCTTCTGGCTTCTGATGGCTCCAATCTCTGCTTCCAACTTCACATAGCCTTCTCTGTGCACCTTGTAAGGATATTTCTCCTTGAATTTAGGGCCCACCCAGATAATCCAGGATGAGCCATCTTGAGATCCTTAACTTAATGACAGAAGCAAAAACTCTTTTTCCAGATAAAGTGACAGGTTCTGAGAGTTAGAATGTGGACATATGTTTTGGGGGTCACCATTCCACCCACTACACCAGGCAACCCAGGCTTTCCCTGGCCACAGTGATTGTTTCAGAAGCGATCGGATCAGAATGACACCTAGAGCTTTGGTTGGACAGTCATGAGAAGTAATATTTTCTCTCCCAGTGAATGTGAATAAGAAAGTACACTGTTCATGCTGTTCCTGGAAGCCTTCTGGCTGCCCTGATGGAAGCCAACCGAAAAAACAAGGCAGCACAGAGGAAGGCAAAGCTGAGAAACCTGCAGAGAAATGGAAAAAAAGCTCCAACTAGACCAAATGCACTCACACTGCCTCTGAATTTGTAAATTAGAAGAGTCAATAAATTTCTTTTATTTTTCAATCTATTACAAAGAGAACTAAGGAATAAGCTATATTTTGGGTCTAGCAATTTTGGCAGGATAATCAGAAATAAATGGAAATAATAGTACTAACATTTATTGAGCAGTTATCACATTTGAGGTACTATTCTAAGCATTTTATATTGATTATTTAATTTAATGCTCACAATAACCCTGTTATCTTCCCCAGACAGGAAATCTGCAGGACTGGCTCATGTAAGCACATGGTCTGATGCAGAGTTCAGCGAGAGATGAGGTGAGAGGTGCAGGAGGAGACAGACCACAGAGGGCCTTGGCATCAACCTAGGATGATTAGATGTGTCCTCTGGACACCGGGGAACCAAGGACAGGTTTGAAGGGAGTGGAATGATCAAGTTTGCATTTTGGGAAGATCACTCAGAGGCAATGTGAAGACTGGATTGAAGGTAAGGAAGACAACAGGCATTCCAGAAGAGAAAGATAGCCATTGGCCAGGAAATTCCCAGAGCAGGAACTGGACTAGATTATATTCTAACCTAAAAATCCTTCTCTTCATTCATTGATGCACATCCGCTTGTCTTTCATTACTGGAGGCAGTTTATAAGGTAGTGTAAGTTAAGTATGTAGTTAGTTTGTGCTACATACAAACTGTGTACTACACTACCTACACACTACACTACTATGTAGTGTATTGTAGTGAAGTATGAAGACTCTGGAGCCTGACTGCCTGGGTTCAAATCACAGCTTAACGACTTACTAGTTTTGTGACACAGCTTATTTCGTAAGCTCTGTGTGCCTCAGTTTCCTCACATCTAAATTGGGGATAATGAAAACACCTACCATGTGATTTTTGCTGTGAAGTAAGTTAATACATGAAAAATATTTAGAAGAATGCTTGGCCCATAGAAGTGCGTGCCGATATTAAGATGTTAATATCTTTATACTCCAGATGCCCAGCACAGGGACAGCTTCATTGTAGTTAATCAATAAGTACTTGTTGAAAGATTGGGTATTTTTACTTCAAAAGGCAGTCTGTTTTTATTGTTAGAGAGGTTTATTCTTTTAGTTCAAGCCAATTTAATCTAATCGATAAACATCCATTAGGCCCGAATAAGACTAAGGCTCTGTGCCAGACACTGTAGGCAAAGCCAAAATGAGTAAGGTTTTACCCTTGATCTTCATCAGAGAATATCTGAACCTATCTCTTCATAGCTTGTACAAGTTGGTTCTCGTAGAGCCTTCTAGAACAACTCATAACAAATCTGTTCTCTCCTTTACATGACAGACTTTCCAATTATTGAAAACAATTATCCTGTCTACCCTTAATCTTTTTTTACTCCAGTATAAACAATAAATACACACAATTCCTTCAGCCATTCCTTACGGGACATGGTTTAGGAGCATTCAATCAATTTAATCATCCTCCTCCAGACACATTTGCGTTTGTTAATACTTTTCTTTAAATGCAGGGCTCAGAAGTAGATACAATAATCCAAGCATGATTGAATGGATGGGTAGTGTTATGAGAATCAGCACCATAAAAATAATGGCTAAACTAGAGTGCATCCACAGATAAAATGGGAGAATAAAACAGGTTACAGGTTAGTGCCTTAGGGGTTTCCTTCTGTCCAAACAACAGGGAAATAGACCTTCTGAAAAAAACGCAAAGGAAACGATTGTAAAATAGGAAACACGTCATAAAGAACACGCAGTTAAGAAACCACGATAGGATATTATTATATGGTAGGCAATAAATAAAATATTTGTTTAATAAATAAATGTAAGGAATGGATTTAAGGAATAGTAGGAATGGGGGTTAACTATGAAATATGCTCCTCCCAAAAGTTGAAAAAGATGAGACCAGAAAAGATGACTTGGTCAATGTGGAAATTATCAAGAGAAGATCACAATGGACGAAAGGATTTTGAGGAGGGAAATTGAAAGATGAGAATTTACTATTCCAACCGTTAGTCTGAAGTGTCAGAAGAGAAAAAGGGTCTGTGCTTTACTGCAGTGCACAGTAGAGAAAGATAGTGGTTATATATACAGATGTTATTCATATACCCTTGAACCTTAAATAATAATGAGGTACTTTGGGTACTACAAAAACAAGTAATACACACTAATTTAAATTTTTGTTTTCTGTTTCAGTGATAGCAGGACATATGTTTTTCATGTCAACTAAATAAAGGGAGTTGCTTTTCAGGGAGAGAGTCCAATATATAAAGGAATTACAAAATACAGTGAGCTTGGTAGGACATCATAGCTGAAAAAAGTGATATAATCCAAAAATTGGATAATTCATGAGAGAGAGAGAATTTTAAAAGCTTCATAGCAATATATTCACTTCCAAAGACCTCAAAAAACAAGTAAAAAAAACCTGGCAGCATTGGAGAGGCAATAGGCAGGAGAATGTTGGGAAGACATTTTAATCTTTCCACTTACTTCTTATGAGGATGCAGTAGTTCCAATCAGAATGTTAGCTACAATATAAAACAGAATGGATCAAACTGGTTTTGGAATGTTACTTTTTATATAGTAAAATAGCAATATCTGACCTTAATTAATGTCAAATAGTTAAGACTACTCCTATTACAACAAATTCCCATGATAAATAATTTAGACAAAAAGTTTGGCATTGCTCTATATTCAACAAATTGTCTAGATATATTTCAAATAAGTATTTTTATGGTGAGACAATATAACACAGATAAATACTATTGTTACTGGTTGTTATCTAGATAAAATATCTCTTATATGTCATCACCTATATATTATATTTTTTCTAAATTCCCCTTTCTGCTCATCACAGTAACAATAAAATCCTTGTAAAGGTATTATATTTATAGAGTACCCTGTTTCCTTATGCCAGATACGTTGAGTCATTATTTCTGTTAATGATTAGCTAAACAGTCAATACCTATTTGGAAGATTGATTTTTTTCTTCATTATATATTATCTAGACATCTGATGTGCTGTTATTTTTGTATAATGTCTTATAGCAAGGATAATAGTGCTTTCTATAAAATAGTGAAATTCTTTGGCTAACATAAAACTCTATAAAACACTAGAAATATGTGTATATTCTAAAATGAATACGATTTGTTTCTTGTAGATAGTAAAATTTGTGAGCCGAGCACTCATGGCTAGCTTCAAGCAATCTCATGCAAATATTTATTAAATTCTCTTCTGTGTTCTCTCTCTTTCCTCTTGTTTCACATTCTAGCCCATCTGTGCTTAGCCTGCAACCATTTAACAGAGAAATAACATGAACTAAAACAGCAAAGGTGCTAATCTACAAATTTTGGTTTAAAAAAGAAAAATAAATTAAATCTGCAGAAATATCTACTGACAAAAATCATATAGTAAGCTCTTAAGGCATTTTCAAAGAACAACCACAAAAATAGTGTTTATATTAAAATACCAAAGTAACTGTCTAAGGTAGTTATTGAAATAAGTATAGATGTACCGGGAAGCCTGAAATGATGCAAACAAAGCAAAGCAGGAATAACATATAACTCTGAAAATTAACATTCCATAAAAAAGCCTGAAATACAACAAAACATGTAAAAACAGTATAGTAAAACCTCAAGGAACACCAGAAAATTATGAATAATTACTGATGCTTTTAATGCTATTATTGTACTGATTAATTTTACTTAATTTAGTTAACTAATCAATGAAGAGGATTTCTAGCTAAGTGAGGGCAGACTGAACTCATGTATTCCCTTCTCAAACCCCTCTAAAATGAAAGCAAAGAGGGCCGGCCCCGTGGCTTAGCGGTTAAGTGCGCGCGCTCCGCTGTTGGCGGCCCGGGTTCGGATCCCGGGTGCGCACCAACGCACCGCTTCTCTGGCCATGCTGAGGCCGCGTCCCACATACAGCAACTAGAAGGATGTGCAGCTATGACATACAACTATCTACTGGGGCTTTGGGGGGGAAAAAAATAAATAAATAAAATTAAAAAAAAATAAAATGAAAGCAAAGAAACTAAAATATATGTGTATATATATATTTACAAAGATATAGATAAGGAAAGAGAAGATGATTACAAGAGAGATAATAATAAAGTTTTAGAAAATGAAATGCAGGCAGAGGAGTGACAACCAACTTAAAAGATCATACATGCTGAAATGAAAGTGTTTCCATAGATATGAACAAGAAGCAAGATGCTGTGTGCTATAAATCCCAGAAAAGGTAAACTAAGTTCCCCAGAAGAGGGAAGGCAAGAGAGAAGGCAATAGATAACCAGAAGAGAAGCAAGGCAAAGGAAAAAAAAAAAAAAACCAAGAAAAAAAAAAATTAACTAAACAAAAAAAAAAATAGAAAAGAACTATTCTTTATATTGTTAGAGAGGTAAGAGAGACTATTGGTTACATGAAAGCAAGACAGGACCCTATATACAATTAAAAAAATTAGAGAGGAAAAAAATGCTCCTGCAAATGAAAAATATAAGCAAAATGGAAACCCAACATACAGGTTACAAGAGAAGTTGAGGCAACTGCTCAGAAGGTAGAGCAAAAGGGCAAAGAGATGGAAAATTGGACAGAAAAAAACCAAACAAACAGGGAATAACATTAATCTAAGAAATTCAACATCTAAATAATGAGTCCCAGAGAGAGAAAACTGAGAAAACAAAAGAAAGGAGACCATTAGTGATATAATTCAAGAAAATTTCATAGAACTGAAGGACAAGGGTGTCCAGATTTAAAGGGACCACTGAGTATTTAGCACAATGGATAAGAAATAAGCACATCAGGGGATATCATATTGACATTTCAGAACACTACGAATGAGGAAAAGATTCTATGTGTTATCACAGAGAAACAAAAGGATCATATCCTGAGGATCAAGTATCAGAATGATGTCAGACTTGTCAACAGCAACACCAGAATCTAGAATAAGGCAATGGGGGAAGAATGCCTTCAAAATTCTCAAGGAAAATCGCTTTCACTTAAAATGCTATTAAATGCTACCAAATTCTATCAAAGTCTCAATCAAGGGTTTGGGTAGAATAAACATTTTCAGACAAGTTCTCAAAAAATTCACCTCCCCAAAAACTACAGGAGGACCTGACAAAGCAACGGAGTAAGATGAGAGGAAGAAATGAGATACAGAAAGCAGTAGGTCCAGAAAAGGAGAGAGATGACATAAGAGATATTTGTGGCCAGTAGTGAAACGATGAAAACTGTGTACAGGTTTAGAAAGCTGCTAAGCAGTTCAAACTGGAGCAGGACAGAGGCTTGGGAGAAACTTTCCAGAAAGGTAAAACTGGTAGACTAGCTTATTTGTCTGAATATCTAGACAGGATATTTAGACAATGAGGAAGCATTTGCCTGAATCAGTGATAAAAACTTAGAACATTAAGCAAATGAAAGAGCAAGATACTACTAACTTCAGGGAAAGGAGAAAATGCAGGAAAGGAAAATGTTAGATTAAACTGCACAGCTAAGCTGTGGATAACATTTACATAGTCAGGATAACGAAAACACTGAATATGTATTGAAACAAAATGCTATCACTATATTGGGAGGATAGGCGGCTTGCGAGGGACAAGGACGTATATGTGTGGTAAGATGAGGAAGGAAAAATAACTAAATTCTCTTCTATCATGGTGGAAAAGTCAACAGATAAAGCCTAAAACTAAAATATCAAGTTCCAAAATGTAGATATTGTTTAGAGATGGGGAAGTAAACACCAAAATATGAGATCACATGACTCACAAAAGGCAGAGCCAGAATCCAAACTCAGTTTTGCCTGTCTCCAAATTACATTCTTTCCACTAAACTTAAGCGTGCCCCCAAATAAAACTTACATAGAGTGAAACCAAAATTATGAAATTCATTAAAATTTGCTCAAAATGAGCTAATTTACTTTTTTATTAGTTACCAAAAGTCAGAGCTGACTAAATAAACTGATAACCTAAGTATGATATAAGGGACTATTTGTCTTAAGAAAACATTCTATTTTCCACCAATTGACATCATTACATCATTTACCTGCATCTAAGGTACTCACAGAAGTGGACATCCTCACTGAAATATTCTGATTAGCTGCCAGTTGGTCATCCAGGCAACCACAGAGAATTTCCTTTTTTATGGTTGCAAGTTATTTCCTTCTTGCCATTGCAAAATATATACTCTTCGTGCTGACATCTTCGTGCCACTGACCCTTTGACCATTCTGAAAGGTCTCATATCCCTGGCTCCTATGAGGATCTTTGCTCGTTCAACATTTAACAACCTCACTCATTTCTTTTTTTTCTTCCCTGGAGGTCTATTTTCTCTTCTCTGCTCCATTCTCCATGAAATGATATAATTTCTGCAAAGATAGAAATTTAACCCATGTTCCAGTTCCAATAACTCACTTGCTCTGGTCTCATATTTCTAAATGCCTACCGGACATTTCCATTTGTATATTCCACCATTCCTCGCACTTCTTAACTGGCCCAAATTTCTTATAATGACAAACCAGGCCCTTCCTAATCTAGCTCTTGATCACTTCTTTAGTTTTATCACTTATATCTCTACCTCAAACTCTACTCTCAAGGCAGGCTGGACTATTTAAATTCTTAAGAACTAATTGCATTCTCTTTTGTCCCTGGGCACATGAATATTCTCTCTTTTTCAAACCCTCCACCAACCTCAAGCTGGTCCTTGTTTGTTCTTTAGGACTCATCTCTGAAGCGATGTTCATGGTACCCTCATGCCAAACACAGTGCCTTAGACATAGTAAATGGAATATAAATACCTGTTGAATAAATGAACAAAAGTACTCCTGAATAAATGACTTATCCCCAGATAATCTCTTCCAGTCAATAATGCTGCCTCATTAATCTTTCTTAAATATTCCTTATTAAATGTTTCTCCTTTGCTTAAAAAGCCGTCAAGATTTTTTATCTAAAGTGGAAAACTCTTCTGTCTGCCTTCTAGGCTCTTCATAAGGTGGTGTGTAACCTAATTTCCTGCTGCTCCCCAATATGAAGCCTCCTCTCTGGTCTACTGATTCCTGAGCACTCCATGATCATCTCTATATCCATAAGTTGTTTTTGCTCTTTACTCCATCTGTCATAGAATGTTCTTCCTTTCTGACTCTCTATCCTACAAATGGACAGCTCATGTCCAACTTTTCCCATAAAGGCTTCTTTGAATTACTCTAGCTCATATTGATGATAATAGCAACATTTTATTCATGCATCAAATGTATTTTGATGATCTGTTACTTGATAGGCTCTGTCTAGGTACCAAGACACAAAAGTGACCTGGGAAAAAGCAAGAAAACAAGTTAAAACAAATTAAACATAAGATTACAAAGAGTGACAAGTGCTAAAAGAAAGAGGCAAGGTACAGAATATTGGTTATAGGGAACAGCAGACCTTCTCTAGACATGTTGGTCAGAGGAGACACCTTTGAAGAGGTAATATTTAAGCTGAGATCTGAAGGATGAGAAGGATCTAGTCTTGTGCAAAGTTGTGGCGGTGAAGGGAGAGAGTTCTCCATAGAGTGAATCACATGTGAAAATACTTTGAAAGAGAAAAGAATTTGTAGGAACTGAAAGAAAACAGTATGGCTGGAGATTCATGAATAAAAGGAAAGCGGTCTAAGATGAGCTTGGAAAGACAGGCAAAGTCCTATCAAGTCCACTACGGCAAATCTAAAGGGCAACAGATAACTATTGAATGGTTATAATCAGAGGAGAGAAAGGATTAGATCTATGTTTTAAGATCATTCTTGCTGCTCTATGAGGAATGGACTGAGAAATGAAGAAGCCAACCAGGAAGAAGTCTGTTGTAGTCTACCAATATGGATCACGGTGATGACTTGGATCAGGGTAATCGCAGTAGAGATGGAAGAAGTGAAAGAACTTAAAATTAACTTGTGAGATAACACTTGTGATGGGGGGAAAATCTTCAAAAGAGAAAATCAAGAGCTCAGTGTTGATCATGTTGAATTTTAGATATTTATAATAAAACCAAGTAGAGGTTGGGAGTTAGGTAGGGAGTTAAATATGCAAGTCAAGATCTCTGTGGTAGACAGACTTCTAAGATGAACCCAATAGGCCCAGCCCTGCATAATCTCCTCCCCTTGAGTGTGGACAAGACCTGTAATTTGCTTCTAATGAACAGCATATGAAAAAGGTGAAGAAATTTTGCAGAATTAATTAATGTCCTTAATTGGTTGCCTTTGAGTTAATTAAAAGAGATTATTTCAGCTATGAGAAAGAAGGAAATCCTGTCATTTGCAACAACATAAATGAACCTAGAGGACATTATGCTAAATGAAATAAGCCAGAAAGAGAAAGCCAAATACTGTATGATCTCACTTATACAGGGAATCTCAAAAAAAAAAAAAAGGAAAGCTGAACTCATGGAAACGGAGAGTAGAATGGTTGTTACCAGGGGCTAGGGAGCTGGGGATATGGAGAGTTAATGGTCAAAGGATACAAGCCTTCAGTTATAAGATGAATAAGTTCTGGGGATCTAATGTACAGCATGGTGACTACATTAATAACACTGTGTTGTATACTTGAAATTTGCTAAGAAAGTAGATCTTCAGCAATCTCACCACACACAAAAGGTAACTATGTGAGGTAATGGATGTTAATTAACCTGATTGTGGTAATCATCTCACAATGTACACATATATCAAATCATCATGTTGTATACAATGAAAAAGATAAAATAAAATAAAGAGTATCCTGAGTGGGCCTGACCTAATCAGATGATCCCTTTAAAAGAGGGTCCAGGACTTCCCTGAAATTAGAGATGCCCTCCTACGGGCCTTGAAGAAGTAAAAAACTAGCTGTGAACTTCCTTTGGAGAGTGGTGGCCTCTAGGAGCTGAGGCTCTCAGTTCTATAGATGTAAAGAACTGAATTCTGCCCATGAGCTCCCTGGGACTGGAAGACCCTGGGCTTCAGATGATAATGCAGCCCAGCCAACAGCTTGAATTCAGCCTTGTGGTACCCTGAGCAGAGGATTCAGTTAAGTTGTTCCTCACTTCACAGCAAGAAAAGTTATCAGAGATACAGAGGAGCATTATGTAACGATAAAGAGGTCAACTCTCCAAGAAGACATAACAATCTTTAACGTGTACGTGCCTAACAAGAGACCATCAAACCAAGGAAGGCAAAAATTGATAGAATTGCAAGGAAAAATAGATGACTCTACCACTACAGTTGGAAACTTCAACACCCCTCTATCAGAAATAGATCCAGCAGGCAGAAACTCAGTATGGACAGAGTTAAACTCAACAAGACCATCAATCGACTGAATATAATGGACATCTATACCACTTCATCCAACAACAGCAAAAATACACATTCTTCTCAAGCTCACATGGAACATTCACCAAGATAGACCACATTCTGAGCCATAAAATAGGCATTAAAAAATTTAAAACAATAGAAATCACAGAATGTCTGCTCTCAGATCACAATGGAATTAAATGAGAAATCAATAACAGAAAGATAGCTGGAAAATCCCAAAATACTTGGATATTAAACAACATACCTCTAAATAACACACAGGTCAAAGAAAAAATTTCAAGAGAAATTTAAAAATATTTTGAACTTAATAAAAATGAAAATATAACTTATCCAAATTTGGGGGATGCTGTAAAATCAGTGTTTAAAGGGAACTTTACAGCATCAAATGCATATATTACCTAAAATCAATCATCTAAGCTCCTACCTCAGGAAACTAGAAAAAAAAACAAAGTATTCCAAAGTAAGCAGAACAAAAGAAATAACAAAAATTAGAGCAGAAATCAATAAAATTGAAAACAAGAAATCAATAGGGAAAATCAACAAACTCACAAGCTGCTGCTTTGAAAAAGATCAATAAAATCAATGTCTTTAGCCAGATTAATTAAGAAAAAAAGGAGAGGATACATATTGCTAATATCAGAAATGAAAGAGAGCACATCAGTACATATCCCATGGAAATTAAAAGGATAATAAAGAAATGTTATGAACAACTCTATGCCCACAAATTTGGTAACCTAGATGAAATGGACCAGTTCTCTGAAAGATACAATCTGCCAAAATGTACACCAGAAGAAACAGACAATCTGAATAGGAAGATATCCATTAAAGAAATTTAATCAATAATTAATAACTTGACAAAATAGAAAGTACTAGGGCCAGATGGGTTTGCTGGCGAATTCTACCAAACAGTAAAGGAAGAAATTATACCAATTCTCTACCTTTTCTTTCAGAAGACAGAAGCAGAGGGAATAATCTCTAACTCAGTCTATGAGGCCAGCATTACCCTAAGACCAAAACCAAACAAAGCTATTACGAGAAAAGAAAATTACAGACCTATATCTCTCATGAACATAGATGTAAAAATTCTCAACAAAATATTGGCAAATCAAATCCAACAATGTATAAAAAGAATTAGAGACAATGATCAAGTGGGATTTGTCAACCAAGGCTGGTTCAACATTCAAAAATCAATTAATGTAATCCATCACATCAACAGGCTAAAACAGAAAAATCACTGTAGCATATCAATAGATGCAGAAAAAGCACCTGACAAACTTTAACACCTATTTATGATAAAAACTCTCAGTAAACTAGGAAAAGAGGAGAATTTCCTCAGTTTGATAAAGAATATCTACAAAAACCCTAGAGCTAACATTATGCTTAATGACAAGAAACTAGAAGCTCTCCCACTAAGATCACGAACAATGCAAGGATGACTCCTCTTACCACTGCCTTTCCACACTAGATTGGAAGTCCTGGTTAATTCAGTAAGACAAGAAGTGGAAATAACAGGTATACGAAGGAAGAAATAAAACTGTTCACAAGATGACATGATCTTCAATATAGAAAATCTGAAAAAATTAATCAAAAAAACTCCTGGGAGTAATAAGTGATTATGGCAAGGTTGTAGGATACAAGGTTAGTAGACCAAAGTCAATTGCTTTACTGTATACCAGCAATGAAGAAGTAGAATTTGAAATTAAAAACACAATGCCATTTACATTAGGACCTCCCCAAAATTAAATACTTAGGTATAAATCTAATAAAATACATGCAAGATCTATATGAACAAAACTACAAAATTTTGATAAAAGAAATCAAAGAACTAAATAAATGGAGAGACATTCCATATTCATGGGTAGGAAGACTCAACATTGGAAGACTCAACATTGCCAAGATGTCAATTCTTCCCAACTTGATCCATAGATTCAATGCAACACCAATCAAAATCCCAGCAAGTTATTTTGTGGATATCAACAAACTGATTTTAAAGTTTACGTGGAAAAGCAAAAGACACAGAATAGTCAATACAATATTGAAGGAGAAGAACAAAGTTGGGGGACTGTGACATCACCCAACTTCAAGACTTAATATAAAGCTACAATAATCAAGACAGCATGGTATTGATGAAAAAAAATAGAAAAATAAGTCAATGGAACAGAATACAGAGCCTAGAAATAGACTCCCATAAATATAGTCAACTGAATCTTTGACAAAGGAACAAAGGATATACAATGAAGCAAAGACAGTCTTTTCAACAAATGGTGCTGGAATAACTGGACAACCACATGCAAAAAAAATGAATCTAGATACAGACCTTACACCTCTCACAAAAATTAACTCAAAATGGATCAGAGACTTAAATGTAAAATGTAAAATGATTAAACTCCTAGAAGATAACTTGAGAAAATCTAGGTGACCTTGAGTTTGATGATGACTTTTTAGATTCATCACAAAAGGCATGATTCATGAAAGAAGAATTGATAAGCAGGACTTCATTAAAACTAAAATTTTTTTCTCTGCAAAAGACACTATCAAGAGAATGAAAAGACAAGTCACAGACTGGGATAAAATATTTGCAAAAGATATATCTGAAATATACAAAGAACTCTTAAAAGCCAATGATAAGAGAGCAAATAACTCAATTAAAAAATGGGCCAAAGACCTTAACAGACACCTCAACAAAGAAGATATACAGATGGCAAATAAGCATATGAAAAGATGCTGTACATCATATGTTATCAGGAAAATGCAAATTAAAACAACAATGAAGTATCACTACATACCTATCAGAATGCCCAAAATACAGAACAAAGACAACATCAAATGCTGGTGTGAATGTGGAGCAAGAGGGACTCTCATTCACTGCTGGTAGGAATGCAAAACGGTTCTATCACTTCAGAAGGCAGTTTGGCAGTTTCTTATAAAACTAAACATACCTTTACCATACTAACCAGCAATCATGCTCTTTTGTATTTACCCAAAAAAGTTGAAAACTTATGTCTACCTAAAAACCTGCCCATGGATGTTTAAAGCAGGTTTAGTCATAATTGCCAAAACTTGGAAGCAACCAAAATGTCCTTCAGTAGATGAATGGATAAATAAATTGTGGTGCATCCAGACACTGGAACATTATTCAGTGCTGAAAAGACATCAACTATCAAGCCATGAAAAGACATGGCGTGAACTTATATGCATGTGAAAGAAGCCAAGCTGAAAAGGCTACTACTGTGATTTCAACTATATGACGCTGCTGAAAAGGCAAAAATATGGAGACAAGAAAAAGATCAATGGTTTCTAGGAGTTAGAGGGGAAGGAGGTATGCACTCCACTAGTGCAATGAAATCACTCTGCATGATACTATAAAGGTTGGTACATGTCATTATAAATCTATCTAAATTGATGGAATATACACCAAGAGTGAAACAGAAAATGGCTTATGGACGACAGACATAGGTACCAGCAAAAGGAAGGGGGCGCGGGGGAGGTGGATAACAATCAGGCAAGCAACAACTCAGGAAGTGTAGTCCACATAAGCCCTCCTAGAATAAACTCCGTGATAATGAAATCTAACTATCCACAAAGTAAACCAAAATAACTCAGAAAGGAAAACAGTAATGAAAGAACTGGTTTTGAGCACTGATTTCATTTAAATATGAAATAAAACATAATAATAAAAATGTAACAAAAGTCTAAAATGAGCAAAGGGAATTGGAAGGATCCTTCTTTTTATTTTTATTTTGTTAACGTACAGTAAAGCTGACTTGGGGGCGGGGATGTACAGTTCCATGAATGTTGTAAATGTAAAGGATTCATAAAGAGAATGCAGCTCTTCTACATTTTATTTCACTGCTAAAGTGGTTTTGCTAAGCAGGTAAGTAGATGCCACAAAAGAGCCAAAAAACAGTCAATTAGTGATTCCAATATGCAAAGATAGGAAGACTTCTCAGACAATGACTGTTGTTGTTAGGGCCCTTGGGTCTATTCTGACCCCCAGTGACCCTGTGTACAGCAGAGGGGTACCCTGCCCGGTCTTTCTGGGCCAGCCTCTCATCTTCTGGCGCTATATCAGACAGTGCTCTGCTGCTATTCATATGGTTTTCACAGCCAAATTTTTTGCAAGTGGAGGGTCACGTCCTTCTTCCTAGTCTGTCTTAGTCTGGACACTCTGCTGAAACCTGTCCCCCGGGGTGACCCTGCTGGTATTTGAAATACCAGTGGCATAGCTTTCAGCATCACAGCAAGATGCAGACGCCACAGCACGACAACCGACAGGCAGGTGGTGTGGTTACCTGACCAGGAAAGGAACCCGGGGCTGTGGTGGAGAGAGCTGAATCTTAACCACCAGACCACCAGGGCTGGCTCCGGTAACCATTGGGTATTTATTTCTGATAACTATGATTTTGAGTGTAGTTTAGCTGATTTCTGGCGACAGGTTTCACAGTTCTACTTTGCTATTTCTTCTGTGATTGCAATGTTTTGAATATATGTACAAATAGAACACCATTTTCCTTTGTTTGTTTTACTTATCCTTTCTGAGACTTTAGGTAAAATGACCTATTAAACATCATAAATGAAAAATAGTTACATACTTGGTCTAGAGTTCTGTATTCTGTGTGCTGGGAATTCAATATACTTATAACATCTAGAATTATTCCCCAAGGCATAATCTTTTACATGGATTTATTATCAAAAGTTTCTAGTTGTGCAAAGTCTTATTATCATATGTGTATATTCAATAAACTTAGAATACAAATAGCTTCCAGCTAATAATTACGTACACAAATTGTTCGCATAACTGTTCTCTTTTAAAGCCAAATATATGGAAGTCTACTTTTCCTATTGCTATAAATTCAACCAACTTTTAACTTACATTGTTCATGGTCTTAGAACTTTTTCAAAATATATGAAATAAAAATATATTAACAGTTTAATAAGATCACAAAATTCCATTTCACCCAGTTCTCTCAAGTCTTAAAATTCTCTCAGTAGGACAGGTACCCACGGTGTTATTACTGATATAAATATGAGTAGCGTGGGGTGGGGGGTAGAGGGATAGCAGGTATAAGAGCTAAAGTGATTACCTTCATTTGAAGATAATCAAGATTTTTTAAGAACCAACTGTCTCCCCATAATAATTTACTATTTTTCCGTTATAATATTTGTCTTAATATAAGCTGAAGATGAATTACAATTTTTTCAGCGAAGTGTTCCTAACAAAGTGAAATTTAGCCTCAAGACTGCATAAGCTGTCAGTATCAAGACACTCATTCTTTCAGATTTTTCAGAAACTCAACCCTTTCACGTGTTATAATTTATAATGATTTATGAATTGTCATTTGAAATATAATGGGAAAGAACTCTATTAATATTCTTTGGTTTATTGTATCTTAAGATATAAGAAGATCTAGAAGTTCTTTTTTTTAAATCATATGTCAAGAAGCACTACTCCACTTGTTCTGGTAATGTGAAAGCTACATATCTGAAGAAGCCCTAAATGTCATCAGAAAAGTATTCATGTATGTATTGTTACAGAGACCTGAGCACAAATATTACATCATACACTCTCATGGTAGGAGGAATATTTTAAATACTTATTTTGAAGTTGAAGTTTTTCTAAAGAGATAATTTTTTATTACAAATTTTGTAAATATTTTTTATTTAACTTCTTTTATTTTGTGCTTCATATAGAATCAGCCCTCAATTGACTAAACAGAGAGCTTTGTTTTTTGGTATTTGTAAATGTACGGTATTGGGCTTTAAGTACTTGTTTCTAATACATGAGCACTAACAGTGCTTGCCCACTTTCCAGACGATGGACAGTTGACCATCAAACTGGGTCCTAAATCTTACTGGGGCCCTGGCCAGATCTATACTACACTGCACACTGCAGTCTGCTATGTTGTGGATATTTAAGTGAAAATCATCAGTAATTTTGTACTTTGTTTTATAGGCAAGCACCAAATGCTTAAGGAAAGATATGGAAGAAGAAAAATCATATTGCCTAATTTCCCTTTAAAATTTCTCATGTTGAAAAGTTCTCATGTATAACTGAAAAGCAGAAAAAATATTACTTTATCTAATATTTACTGATAGTACCATATTAGGGTATTGTCTCCTATATTTCTCCTATATGACGTAAAACATATTCTTTTAAGGATAGCTTTTTTTAAGTGTTTAAATATAAATTATGGAATATTATGGAATGCTGAATGAAGATATTTAGATACTCTGGAGAGGACACTGCACTAATTGACTAAACAACTTTTGAACAAGCTAGCTCACTTCAACACAACATGACGATGATCTCATCTATTGGATAGTTGGCTTAAAATCAGAATATTTTACACAATTTTCATTTTGAAAAACGTCTAACCTACAGAAAATCAGTATTAATATGAATACTATACAATCTTCATCTCGATTAAACAATTGTTAACATCTTGCCACATTTTCTTATTTCTCTTTCCCATATTTAAAAAAATTTTTTTCTGCTGAACCGTTTGAAAGGAAGTTGCAAAAATCATGAGATTTCATCTCTAAATCCTTCCAAATACATCTTCTCCCCAAAAAGACATTCTCCTACATAACCCCAATATGATTATCACACTCAGGAAATTTAACATGGGTGTAATACTATTTTACGATCTACAGACCAAATTCAGATTCCTCTGATTGTCTCAAAATTATCCTTTATAGGTTTTTTTTCATCCAAAATCTAATCAAGAAGGATGCCTTGCAATTAGCTGCCATGTCTCCTAGTCTCCTTTAATCCTGAACAATTTTCTAGGATTTTTTTTTTTAATGACACTGACATAGTTGAAGTGTCCAGTTCAGTTATATTGAAGAATATCTTCCAATTCGAATTTGTCTGATTGTTTCCTTATGATTAGATTCAGGTGAAACACTTCTGGCAAAACAACTTCAGAGGTGATTGTGTGTCCTACTCCATGTGTGTATCATATGAAGAGGCTCATGATGTCAGTTTGTCCCACTATTCGTGAAGCCAAGTGTAACTGATGTCAATCAATCATGATGTCACTTGGTTAAGCCGGTGTCTGCCGGATTTCTTCCTGTAATTTCCCCTCTTTATAATTAATAAGCAATCTTTGGGTTGACATGTAGAGATAGTGTGAATATCCTGTCCCCATCAACCATTCACCCAATGGTGGATTATCCTTTGATTATTCTTGTAATAACAGTTGCAAAAAGGTGATTTTATAATTCTATCATTTCTTAAAAATTATTAGCTTGTATTCTTCAGTGAAACAGAGCTTCTCCTTCTACCCACCCCCATCTGCACACTACACACACACTATGGGCTCACAGAGTCTTTTCTTATTCAACGTGCTCTAATCCATTACACATATAATTATTTTTTTATGTTTAAATGACTCCAAATTGGGCGAGTGGGAGTCCCTTAAATCTAGCTCTTATATCCTTGTGATGTGTCCCACCAGTTTTTGAGAAATTCCTTGTTTTCTGGCACAAAGTGTTCCAGACTTAGCAGATTCTCCCCTAAACTAGTTGAAGCAAGAAGGCTTTAAATAAAAAGGAGACTAATTCAACTTAATTTTAATACAGGAATTTGAATTTAGGCACAAATTTTAGAATAGTACCTAGAACACAGTGCCAGTGAGTATGGTAGGTCGCTTCCTTAACCATTTCAGCCATAGTTTGAAGCCTTTGCGCAATTCTTAAAAATATAAACTTTTAATTTATAACATAGACTTTTATGTTACTCTTTCAGTAAATATATTTATTCTTATTTTAATTTTTGTTCCCCTTCATTTCTCTTATCTCCATATGGGCACCATATGGATAGGTAACCTCCAAAGAATTTTCTTTTTCTTTTCTCCAACACGGTACAATCTTAGGTCACTGCCTAATGCCAAAATATGCACAAAGGGCACAGCATAAAACCCCCATAAAGTAAAGCCTTTTAAAATTCCTGAAATTATTCAAGGCATGTCACATGATAGAGGAAATAATGTAAAGGGATGCTTGGGCATTTTGTTCGTTCTGTAAGAAGTTCAATAGACCAGCCTCACTTTCTAAGCAAATGTAGCACTACTCAAGTCACCTCTGAATGAATCACTGATAGGGAAGAAAAAGTGAAGAAAGAGGAGTGTGATATTTGTGGAGGTGACAAAGAGGGAAAACAGTGGGGCCGCATAGCTTGTAAGTTTCTATTGATTGATTTTCATTAGAATGTGAGGGTGGGTGTGAGTTGGTGTGTAGTATACATGTGTGCATGTGCCCATGTAGGGTTAAAGATAGGGATGTTCAGTCAACATTTCGACGAATACTTATTACACTCCCACTCTGAGCAGGCACTGCAGTACTTTCTAGGAATATAAGGACCATCAAACTAGATAGGTCCCTAGCTTAGTGCTTAATTAAATAACTACACAAATAAATGTGAATTACCAGCTCTTTGCAACTATTTGCAAAGAAGGATATAGATACATTTATGCACACAAACATAAATGTGTGTATATGTATGTTACAAGGGGATTTGGCTCAGTCTAGGGGGAAGACATGGCTCATTTGAGGAAGTGCTATTTGGGTTGAAATTTGAAGTGTTAACTAAGAGTTAACTAGGCAATGTTTGGGTATGTGTGTATACAGGTGTGGGGATGGGAGACAGCACGGTGAGTTAGAGCAATTGGAAGAAAGCCAGCAAGCTGAATCAGAGGGAGGGAGTGGGAGTACCAAAAAGACGAGACTGGAGGAGCCTGACTTTGCTGGGTTTCAAAAAATCTGGTGCACAATTTGGTCTTTATCATAAACAAAGCAATGGTAATCTATTTAAGTGGTGTGTATAGTTGAAGGGTGGGAGTTATCATATTTGCATTTTGAAAAGACTCCTCTGACATCTTATTGGAGGATGGATTTGGAGGGGGAGCAATACTGGATGCCAAGAGATCAGTTATAAAGCCCTTATAGTTCTCTACACAATGGATGGTGAAAGCTAGACTGGAGTGATGGCCAAAGGCAGATTTCTAACATACTTTGGAGGTAACAAACAACGACTGGGTGAAGGCTCTGATATGAGGTGGAAGGAGAGGTAATGGCAAGGATAAAATCCAGATGAGGACCTGGGGAATCCTGGAGGCTGGGGTGAGATGTGCAGAGATCAGAAGTTTGATTTTGACATGTTTCATTTGATGTTTCCTTAAGATAGACAAGGAGAAATGCCAGTACACACCTGGATCTACAAGTGGGGAACTTAGAGGGACTTTCTGAGCCATAATCATGTTTTGTAGAGTGCTCTGCATAAAACATATGCCAATAATTTCAAGGAATTCTAATTAGAGAGTACTTTGGGAAAACTCAAGGTGAACCAAAGTTCTAAGGTACTAGATGAATAATCTCTGCTACTTGGGAGTTTAGTAATTTGCAAATCCATTTCAATTTTAAATGCTGTTATAATTCCCTGATCTGCAAAATCTGAAAATATGACTTTGCAGCAAGTGAGATATATCTATATATATATTGAAGTCACAAAACTATATGTACAGGTTTAATACTTAAAATATTTAATAATCAGTACAACTTGGGCTCCAGCCACAAATAACAATTAAGACCATACCAGTGCATCCAGGTGAATGCCAATCCTGTCACAGTAATAGAATCTCATTCCCTGAGGTTAAAAATTCCTAATTGAAAATAGAGTGTGAATATTAGAAGGTAAAAGAGTGTTGATAATTACTGCTTTTAGTCCAATAATGTCCATAACACCTAAGCATTTTTTTAATACACTGAAAAAATGATCGAGGCTGAAGATAAATTATCCTCATTCTATTCTACTGTTCAAAGAATGCTGTGGAAAAATCAAATTTATTTAGAGATACACTTCTAAAAAATTGTGCCTACATTTCAAATTTGAAATATCTTTTTTAAGTATACAATCAATGTCATCATTTTGCCCAAATCTTCACAGACTGTATTTGCTTAAAGTAACCTGGAACTATAGGTCACAGTTCTAATTCCCACTGTGATAAAGACGAAAACAATATAAATGACTACAAAGCTAAGTCAGCTTTGAGTTTCTTGCTTCTGAAACTAATGGAAAAGTAAGTATTACATTCTTCATTTGAATTGACCAAGTTGTCTGATTTGGTTTTCCCATTTTCACATATATCTAACAGAGGCTTCTGAAATCTCTTTCACGACATTAACTGGGTGTATTTTTTCCCTTTCTTAACTACATTCTTTAGTGTTTTAGATTTTGGTTTAGGGTAGTATTAAAGTACTATGATAAAAGGAGGCACTGCGAACCTAGTGACTAGAATGTGTTGTATCGGTTTATTCTGACAAAGAAGGTTTTCTCTTGTATAGTGGAGTGTTACAAAGAGTAAGCAGGGCTTTACTTACACAATCTTTGCTTTTATTCTGTACAAGAATAAAAAGCATAACAAGAAAAGGCAGATATTCCAATAAAATTTCACTGCCTATATAGATCTTTGTGCTGCTCAAATCAAAGAAGCTCCTTATTTTCCTTATCACCTCCACAATCCAACAACCTCAATTTCATCTTCTCTCAATTCCCATTGCACCACTATACTCTTATTAGAAATTGTAACAAAAGTCGACCAAATCAAGTTAAGGGTCAGTCTGAGGTTGAGTGTTGGGCCATTCAATTGACCAATAAGATTCCAGTAAGAATGAACAATATACAGCAAAACAATCATGTATCAAATTGTGTTCCGTACAATTGCTGCATCCCCTTTGTAGGAAAAGCTGCCTCTCTTGATTGGGTAAAACATGTCCTTCTATGTAGAGAATCTTGTGATTGTGTGAAAGCAACTGGTTACTCACACACACAAACACACACACACACACACAGCCACACACAGAGAGACATATTATGACTTCAATCTTAATTGTTAAAAGTTTACATTAAAAAGCTTCTTTCTTGGGCTGGCCCTGTGGCTTGGTGGTTAAGTGCGCGCGCTGCGATGCTGGTGGCCCGGGTTCGGATCCCGGGTGCGCATCGAGGCACCACTTCTCCGTTCATCCTGAGGCCGAGTCCCGCATACAGCAACTAGAAGGATGTGCAGCTACAACATACAACTATCCACTGGGGCTTTGGGGGGAAAAATAAAATAAATAAAATCTAAAAAAAAAAAATAAAAAAAAATAAATAAATAAATAAAAAGCTTCTTTCTTTAAAAAGAATAAGATATAAAATGTTATAAAAGACATCTAAGAAGGGCCTGGAGTGGGAAGTAATCTAATAAAAAAAATTCTTACTTACAATTTGGTAAATTCAAGATGCTTGCTGTAGTTAACAATGAAATGACATTTCACATTAACTCAATTCTCAAGAGCAGGTCTTACATTATGGTCTAGTAGACAGAACATCAGAAGTAAGAAAATTTGAGTTTCACTCTCAAGTCCCTCCTTGCTTCTGGGATCCTACACTGTCCTGTATACTGTGTATATGGTTAATCTTCAAAACCCACTAATCTCTCTGCAAATACTATACATTTTGCAAAGAGCAGAGATGTCGGTGTGCTTTTAGTGTGTCAACAGTGCCTAGACTAAATACATCTAAGACAGACAACACAGTTATCTATAACTCCCCTCCCCGTCCCAACTCCTATATGTTAGCACAGGACACATTATTTCAAGCAATACAAAAAAATTCTAATACAACAGTTTATTTGGGTTGGTAACAAATTTTGGCCTCTTCTGTAAGCATACTTCACAGCACTGTGTTTTATGGTGCAACTTCCAACACTGGACCAGTGCAATTCTTTGTTTGCATAAGCATGTTTCAAGGGCAGTAAAAATACAATCTCAAATAACATCTCCTTTCCTGCTTTTTTTCAGTGCCTGAAATTATGTGTGTATACATATATGAACACACATATAACATGCACATATGTATATGTGTATATATGTGCATGTACATATACACACATACATATGTGTGAATGTATGTAATGTCTCTCTCTATATATATATGAAAGCCTTCCATGTTTTCTGGAGATATGCATTTAAAACAAGGTTAAGACCTGGGAGAACTAAAATACTAGCCAGCTTGCACATGGTTTGTCAACACTCATAGTTACTCACAAAAGATAGATTCCTAAGAGAAAGGAGGACCAGAAGAAGTAAGTTTTTATGAAGGTGACAGTGACAGAAAAAGATCAGAACATGAGCTTGAGTTTGATGCGGTCAGTGAGGTCTGTAATCCTGGTCCACTGAAGGCAGGAGACCAGTGGACAAGCGGGATGGTCTCACTTAAGAAAAAGAAAGGATAGATGGATGGGGCACCAAGAATAATCCATGCCATCATAAAAATCTTGTTTATCTAGCCCTATGACTCTCATCAGGGCCAGGCCGCCCCTAGAGAATATGGTGGGAAGGGTTGGTAAGCTCAGGTTTGTCACAGTTATTGGGGGAAGGGAGTGCTGTTGACCTTTAACGGAAGGGGAGCCCTACTTAATGTAGAATTTTCCCAAAATATACCATACAACACGTAATACCCCACTGAACTAAGCCTATAATGAATATCAATCTGTAGGATCTGATACATAATCATAATTATAAGAATTTCCACCAAAATCTCAGAGACGTACAATAAGGTGGCTGTGGTGAAGAATTTAATCATTTCATGTAGTCTGTCTCCTAACCCTACAAGTCATAGACTACAACATTAATAGAAAATACACTTTACAAAGCAATATCAACACTAAATCAATAATTTTCATTTCAGAAATATTTTATCTGTTATTATTGACAATATGGTGGGTAACCCGCAGAGTCCCTTGAAGTAGAGGTCATACTAGTAACAACATGAAAATGTTCCATAAAGTAGTTTTGGAATTTTGGTGGAAGTATATTAACAATATTCACTCTCTCATTTGCAAAATATCATACTTCCACATTTTCTCCACTCTGACAGTCTATAATTTGACTTGGCATACTTTCCCTACAACGATTACCATTATTTCCTTCTTTCTGTTATCAGACACAAATAAGTCTGGTTTGTAACTATCCTAACACTACTTTTAGTCTATCCTCATTCTTTCATTTTCCTGTCATTTTTGTATGGAATGTCTTCTGATGTTTTTATTTGTCTTAAATCCAAATTTATACATTATATATACATGCAAGCTTCTGACTTCTTTAATACCTGTTCCAGTGAAGTCATCCCCGAACACTGGTATAGTGACATGTAATTTTATTACAAATTACTTTAATTTTATTGCTCCTTTTCATTACAGATATATTCGGTAACTATATTATTGGTGAATTACATTTCAGGATACTAAGTGGGTAACACAAAATAGTTGTTATTAAAGAAGAGGACAGAGTCTAAGAGGGTTGAAGACTACAGTTTGGTCCATGGTGAGTATTCAGTGAATGAGAGAAGACAGAAAAATCACAAGCCTCTACATTTACCTCTGTACCATTTCATTTTGTGACTATCGTGCAGAGTTGATACCGCAATGGACAGAAAGAGTTAACTCCCCTCACCCAACTCGCTACAAGGGAGCTGGATGAGGAGTCAGGAGATCAGATTTCTAGTTTCTGCTCTACCACTAACTACCAGTGTGACCTTTAGCAGCTCATGGGGATCACTGTGGGCCTCCATTTCTTTAACTGTAAAATGAGGACATTGGAATAAATTACTTTTAAGGTCTTTTCCAGCTCTATAACAAAATGCATAATTTTGATTCTAAGACTTAGGCACTGATCAAAAGAAACTAATTCCTTTAATAAATATATATAAAATATATCCTGTGGGTCTCAATTATGTTTCCAACCACAAAATTTATTTTAAAATACTCAGTCTTAAGATTCAAGTCTTTAAAAACATGCCATGCCCTATGAAAAACAAAAATGTTTCCTCAAAAAAGAAGTACCCCTACACTTTAAGGAGTAAGCCCATTCATTATGAGAACAGAGTCACCATTCTGAAGGGGATATCTACTTTTCTATTACCATTCTGTTCACTGCTGTAAGAGCTACAGTTTTATTTTTTTGCTTTGAATTCTTGAGATAAAAATGATCTTATTTGCTTTTCCAATCATATATTTTTTGGCAGCTCTAAACTTCTCCACAGAGGTTTTCTAAATTCTTTCAAATAGTCTTCAGAACTAACAATTTAAAAAAATCTAGGGCCGGCCCTGTGGCTTGGTGGTTAAGTGCGCGCGCTGCGATGCTGGTGGCCCGGGTTCGGATCCCGGGTGCGCATCGAGGCACCACTTCTCCGTTCATCCTGAGGCCGAGTCCCGCATACAGCAACTAGAAGGATGTGCAGCTACGACATACAACTATCCACTGGGGCTTTGGGGGGAAAAAAATAAAATAAATAAAATCTTTAAAAAAAAAAAAAAAATCTATATACATCTGAATATTGACTATAACAAGGTGTTTAACAGCAAGTGCTATGGTGTGAATCAACTTCTTGTTCAAGTAACTATTTCATCCACAACCAATTTTGCCCAAGAGCTTTTGAAAAACACAACAGAAATCTGTTAAATTGGCAGTCTTGCTGAACTTCAACTACTTTATCTAACCAGGTCCATGGTAACAATACATACTTGAGAGCTTCTCTTTGATGAAATGTGCTTTGATTTGGAGCATAGGTGCAGAGATCAAACGGACCAAACCCCCCTTATTCTGATGGCCTCTTGCTGTTTCTTCTTTTGGAAAGTACAAATATATCACCTTTCACATATATATACATATATATAATCACATACAGGTGTGTATGCTTTAGGAAAACTGCATGCTTAAAAATTCAGTTTAGTGGGCCGGGCCCGTGGCTTACTGGTTAAGCGCGTGCACTCCGCTCTTGGCACCCCGGGGTTCAGATCCCGGGTGCACACCGATGCACCGCTTGTCAGGCCATGCTGTGGCAGTGTTCCATATAAAGGAGAGGAAGACAGGCACGGATGTTAGCCCAGGGCCAGTCTTCCTCAGCAAAAAGAGGAAGGATTGGCATGGACGTTAGCTCAGGGTGGATCTTCCTCACAAAAAAAAAATAAAAATAAATTCAGTTGAGTAAGATTTATAAATGAGAATATTCTTATTTGGCTTTCAGGAGTACCCCAGTATCATTTTAAAAAAACATATTAATCACCTCCGTTACATGTAAAGTGGGATTGAATTTCTCAAATTTTGATCAAGGACTTTTACATTTTCCAGGAACATGTCTAATTAACACATAGTCATTAAATACGTATACAATCAAGTCTTGATTAGCTTTCTGTGAATTATATATAACCTACTGCAAAGTTGTCACACTAGGTTTGCTTATTTCTGTCACCCAGCTCATTTCTGGGCAGGTTGCCCGTCTGCTCCACCTCTCCATAAATTGGTTTTGTTGTTTGAGGTATGTAAGCTCATTTAAAAATTAGCCTAAATAAAACAAAATAATTAGAAAGGCAACTTGCCCACAATAACCATGAAAATCTTTTTTAAACCAAACATGCAATACATTCCAAAGACAAACACAAATGACTTTTTAAATAACCATGATTTTGGATTCTCTCTGCCTCTATTCCTCCCATTAACATGAATAATTCAGAGTGCATACTATCCATGGTGAAACTGTTTTCCCTCAATAACTCATTTTTAGTATACAGAAAAATAAGATGTAACATATCCTTATGTATCTCCGAAGGTTTAAATTAGACCATATTTTTAAAGGCAACTTTACTTTCAAAATTATCTATAGTTTGGGTTTATTCCCTTCAATGCTATCCTGGTTGTCAGGAGAATCTTATGCTTTCAAAGCAAGGGCAGTATAGAGCAGTGTAGCAGCCAAGAAGGCAGAAGCCGCACATTTCTTTGGTTCTTAATATTCTTCAAGTACATATCAATTATTTGCAAAGTGTGAGCAAGATTGTCAATATCCTTTTCCTTAAAAATATGAAAGTGCTTCGGGACATTACACCCAGATTTGGGTAAAAAGAATTTCCCAATGTCCTGGCCACACTGAAGGAACAACATATTTATTATGCAACTTAATTTTGAGTGATAACAATATCCTAACATTGCAGTTCTAGCTATAGCAAACATCTGTAAATGGGAAAGGATTCTTGGATTGGGGGGGGGCGGGACTCAAAACCTCAAATCTTGCTCTAATGATGACATGAACAAGATGAGGGCTGTGAATTTATCTGCTGGTTATATACAACCATCCAGATTCCCAAACACAAATATAAAGCATATATATACATAGACATTTTCTTCATATCCTATATAATATCCTATATTATTCATACCCAATATTTATGTGGGAAACAATGTGTATGTCTTAGGTCTACTTAATTTGGGGCTTGGAATATTAAGTTAGTCTCCCATTTTGTAAATTCTTCCTGGGAAGATGTTACATTCTTCTGGAAACCACACTAATCTTCTGGAGGCATGGGGCTGTCTAATGCACTGCTTCAGAGCACCAAATGCTACCCTTGTGACCAGGAAGAAAGGGAAAGAATGTCATCAGCAGGAGCCTGCAGCTGCACTAAATCTCAGCTTCTCTCTGGTAACAAAAAGGTGGGGAAAAAAAAAAAGCAATCAGATTTCACTGGAGTATACACCAGCCTTAGCCAAAGGCTTTAAAACTTTTTTGATTTCTTCTTTCATTGAAAATAGGAGAGGAGCTTACAGTGTAATAAGCCAAACACAACAGTTGCTAAACTTGGGTCAACATCAGATACCATGACAGCTTTCAGGATGTTCGTGGAAATGTATGGAATGAGAATGTATATTTTGATACCTGTGAAAATAAAACATTGCACTTTAAGTGAGTGGGAGAGAACAGATGGTTGGTAATGATTTAAAACATTTATGTTTTTGGACTGTCACCAAGCCTCTGTATTAAAAAATACGGTGTTTAGTCAGTACATACCAACATCTATCTACAAGGTGCTCATTTTCTGGAGGATGCTACTGTAATAAAGGAGATAAAAACCAAATGAGGCAAGAGAAAAATTCTTCTCGTTTTCTCAAGGCATTCAATGGGTGCTATTTCTTACTATTTTCAATCAACATGTTTTCTGTGTGATGAGAGGATTTTAATTTTTCCTCAATAACGAGTCAACTATAAGCGTTCAGGTAGTGTATTCTTTTTGAATGCATTGGGTAGAATTGCAATTTTTTTCTGTATGTTTAATTCACTTTGACGGAAGCCCTTAAAACGCTTTGAGTGATCATAAAAGTTGGTAGGGTACCAGGGTAAGGTGCCAGGGTACAGTTGCCCATGAAAAACAATAACATTCTCCTTACCCTCAATTTTATACACAGGCATATGGTGTCATGATTATGTACTGGAATTGGCAGGTGCCAGGCCAATGAGGCAGGAGGACAGATAAATATTAAATATGGTCCCACTGTATTTTGGTGTGTTTGTGTGAGTCTAAAAGAAGCCCATGTTCTTTAAACCCAGTGGAATAGTGACAGCATAGATAAAACTGTATATAGAGAGATTAATGCAATGTTTGGGGCTAAAGCGAAGAAAAATAAACACTGGTAAATAATACTCAATTACTATAAAAACTGCGAAAAGAAAGTCCTATTAAACATCCCCAGTGTTTTGATTTGGTTTTGATACCATAAAAGGAAAAAAAGTCACACAAACACACACTCTATGTTATTTACTTGCCATCCCTTTCAAAACCGCGGGAACTGTTCAGGAACAGTTTGCTTGTGGGAGGCAGTTGGAGGGGGAACCTGCAGGGAGAGGAGAGAGGAGAAGCGGCAGTTCTAGCTTCGCACCTGTGAACTTCGTTGGAAATAACTCCTGACAGGCATCAAACATAACACCTTTTAGCCTTCTAACAGAACCATGCTGATAGGCAGATGTTCCAACCGGGCAGAGAAGGGAGCGGGTAACGTGTGCAAGTAACAGCAGCAGCAACAAAATAACCATGCACTTCCAGCTCTCCCCAACCCGCCTCAAGCCCCCTCCCCGTATCACCCCTCCCCATATCACTCCTCCCAAACCCTTTGCTTGGGCCACGTCGAACCTGAGTCCGAGGCTCCTAACTTCCCTCTCACATTGCCCGAAGCCTTAGCGAGAGCCTTAGTAAGGTCGTGGAGTTGGGCACCGATGCAAAAGGGGTACCACAGCAGAGATGCCCATCTTTCTGCCAAACATGCTGGAGGACCGGATAAACTGGCATCAGAAACTCCAGACTGTTCCTTCTGCTGTCCTCTTTCCAATCTCCGCATGCCCCAAGTGGGGGCTGGCGCCGGAATCCTGGAGTCCAGAGGGCCCCGCCAGGGCCCAGGAATCCAGCACAGGTAGCCAACAAGTTGAGGCACCCGTCCTCCGCCGCCCCTCTCAAAGTCTTAGCATCGCCTCCATCTCCCGGACACCACCCCCTATCCCAGCACGTCCAATAGAGTGAATGTAAGGAGGTTCAAATATTGGGGGTAGTGGGGAGCAAGAGCGGGTAGAAAAGAAAGATGCCTCCCGCATTCAACATTCAACAGAGGCGAGGTACCTGGAAAGGTGAGGATGCACTTCCCCGACCGCCCAGACCCCTCTCCTACGGTGGGTGCCAAGCGGCGCCCCGCAATCTCCGCCCCTCCAATCTCGGACCCCGCCCCCCCCGCCCCCACGGCCCGAGCCCAGCGCGGCTACCTCGCGAGCGGGCGCCGGCAGGTACTGCGTTTCCAGGAGCGGAGCTTCGGCAGGAAACTTCCCCGCGCTCCGGGCAAACTCGCGTGGACTCCCCGCCGCGGGCGCCGGGTGGGCAGGAGGGAGCGCGGCGCGCCGGGCGCAGGGCAGCGTGGAGCCGGCCGCTCGCCCTCGCGCGTCCGCCCGGCTGGGGCTGCGGCGCCGCCTCGGCTCCCGCCCGCCCGGCCGGCCAGCTCCGCCTCCCGCCCCGTATCGCCCTCGCCGCGCGCCCGCCCGCCCGCTCTGCCTTCTGATTCTCCGCCCTTGTCGTTTTCTCTGCCTCTTACGTTCTGGCCTTTCCTCTGCTGGCGACTCGCCCTCCCTCCCAGCCCCGGTCCGTCCCAGGGCTCAAGTGCCACCTACTCCTGGTCCTGGAAGTAATTATCTTGCCCATTCCTTGCCTAATTAACCTTCCTCTCTTCACCTCTGCCCTGTCTCAGATTCCCTTCAGGTTATCGCAAATACTGACTCCAAGTCTTAGAATTTCTTTTGCTTTACAGATTTTTTTTTTAAATACACCTGTAGAGATTAGAATGGGGCAGTAAGGTGCAGTACGGGAATATGTGCCGTGGTGAGTTCGGTAGCAGGTTCCTGTAAGGCAAAGAGCGGAGTGGCCATTTACAGTATCGGAGACCTCGTAGATCTCTCACGCCACGCGTTTCAAAATCGAACAAGCTGAAGTTGGCAGTTTGTAAAGGGCTTTGCAAAGAACAAGATTAGGATACATTTTTTTTTAATCCTTAAAGGAGGCAGTTCATTGAGATTTAAGAAGATTAAATCTTTAAATTTAAAAGATTTAAAAATTAATTCCAAACATTATGCAAGCGACAATTTGAGCAAACTAGGGCAAATAAAATTAACCTAACACTTAATTGGGCATTGATTCAGGCAGTTTCTATGAATTAACAAAGAAAAACTATTTTTTTAAAAAAGTAGTAAGTGGTAGGGCCTGCTGGAGGTGTAGTGGTTAAGTTGGGCGAGCTCTGCTTCGGTGGCCCAGGTTCTCTGTTGGAATCCCCCCGGGGTGGGGGGTGGGGGAGGTACCTACACCACTGGTCAGCCATGCTGTGACCAGGACCCACATGCAAAATAGAGGAAGATTGGCACAGATATTAGCTCAGGGCAAATCTTACTCAGAAAAAAAAAAAGTATTAAGTGGTCAAACCTATCTCATTGCTACATTAGAATATATATATATACATATATTTCAAACTGAGATGTTATCAAGTTTCTACATTTTCAGTAGGTCTTGTCTTACCAGTGGTTTAGGAATAACATATGGTGGTAGTGAACTTTGGTTCATTGAAGAAATACTATTAAAGGACTTGCTTGTCTGAGTCTAGTTTCTTTGAAACAGAGCCTGATTTATTTTTCTGTTATAAGACTTTTCTTTTTAATTTGTATGTCTGTTGGTTTGTTATTAACACAACTCAGAAAGTGTCTCTCCTCTGTGCAGTGAACGTTCTTATTCACCACTGGAATGAACCTCCTTTCCTGCAGTTGGACTTTTAAAGAAACAAGGTGGTGTCCCTGAGCTGTATTTAACTAGTAGGCAATTAGTGAGTGCTTGTTGAATGAATTAATCAATTTAACTTAGTCACTCTTGGACTAAGTTAGTCCATGGATGTCATTCTGTGTGCTGTGAACTCGGAGTTATGACCATCCATTACTCCAGAGCAGTGAAGAAATCCCAGCTGGGCTCAGAAGATCTGGTCTCTACTTCTTGGCTGCTGAAAGTCCTACAACTTTTGTGGCCTGGCCTTCTCGTTTGTAAAATAAAGGAAAGGAGCAAGAATATCACAACTCTATTATTTCTAAATTCTTAAAGGTTTTGTAGCTAATGGGGAAAACTGGGCATGGTCAGGTCAACTTCTGTTTTAATTTGGTTGATTGATGTGCTGCTAGGCATTGCCAGTCCGTTGTGGGATTTTCCAGTCGTTAAAGTCTATTTCGTTCATCTATCATAGCAAATTAAATGCTTAGAACTGTGAACTGTCTTCCATTCCTAAACCTCTGTCCAAAGCCATTAAAAATATTTTTAATGCCTAAGGAAATTGAGTTTTGTTAATATCCAAGGTTGGTGAATAAAGCATCAAAGAATCACCTAAAAATGCATACCAGGCATCAGTATAAGATACATCTTCTCATGGAATTTGATTGGGACTTAGATGGTTAAGTGAAAATATCATCTTTTTAAACTTTGTAGTTAAACTAATTTAATTTTTCCAGAGTGAATTATTTCTAAAACATTGGTTCACAGCATGTTTCTAAACTCTCTGGTCTATTAATTTTGTTTAGTTCTTTGATTTTCTTAAAATGTTTAACTATTGACTGTTTGGGGGCAAGTATGAAGCTTATGGATCATTGATCCTTTAGTGTGTAGGTTAGTAACAATCGTAGTCATAAAATAAGCTTCTGCATCAAATCTCAAGGTACATTTGATGGGAAGAGTGCCTTTGTGGAAGGAGGTCTTGGTCATCACAGTGTAGATAACATTGGACTATGCATAAGAAATGCAGGCAAACTTGACTGAAAATGTAACTAATGGTGTAAAGAACGAGCCCAGCGAGCTGCTCACGTTTTATGAAAGACGTGCGTAAGGAAGATAGGGGTGGAGGGGTAGGAAAAGGGTAAGGAAGGAAATTTTCCTGGAATCGGTATGTACAAAAAGGCTACTTTAAGGTGTGAGTACAGCACTATTATGGGAGAGCTCTTGCTGTTTTTGCGTTTGTGCTTTTCTTTAACCATGCAGTTCTCAATAATAACTTGGCTTAATGAATGGCCAAAATAATAATTCAGCAGAAATGTATTAAGCACAATATACAAGGCCATATGCGGATTGCAAATACCTCTAAACCATCTTGTTTATGTCTCCAACTGTTTGTTGAGGGAAAGCAAAGATATATTCACCTAGAAAGAAATATTTTTATATGAGTCAATAGAGGATAGTCCAGTAGGTATAGGAAACTACTCTTGCTCTTATTCTGTTCTTCTTCTTTAGGAACTTCTCTTACTTCTGTAGAGCAGGAGTAAAACAAGAAAAATGATGAAAGAACATAATTTATGTTGATTCATAAGCAAGAGAACACAAGCTATCCCACTGAACCAGAAGGGGAGAATGACAGAACTCTTGTAATAGATGATAGAAGCCACTTCATCCAGACTTTTCTGGAGAGGAAATAAAAGTAAACAACTCTGGAGGAAAAAGAGGTGTAAGATGGTTTTTAAGAAGCTTAAGCTAGTGAGAAGAAACGGAAAGAGTACTGAAGAACTGGATTTGGTTCCAAGAAGTTGGGCAAGTCTTCTCTCCCTGGGCTCAGTTTCATCATCTGCAGCACATGAGGTCACTGAACTGGATGGGCCCTAAGGACCATCCCAACCTCAAAACTTCTGTGATGTCTGGTCAAGATCACTTATTTTGATGAAGCTATTCAGAGGATTATTCAACTTCACGTATCAACTTATCTGCGTAGTGACATTCCAAGCAAATTCTAATCAGAAAATAAAAGACTGATGTAGGCTTTTCCTCAGTAGAAGAAAGTCACAACAAAAATGAGAGCACACTAGAGGAATGTGGTACTCATTATCCGAAGTTGATCTACAGGATGCAGATTGTGGTATTGTACAAAGTAGAATGTCCTCTCTGAAATTGAACAAGAAAACATCGTATCATTTTAATATCAGAAATACATAGAACAAAGGACAAAGTATCAAAACTTTATAGTCTAGGAAGAGTCTGGAAGTATAGTGATTTACTCCTGCTACATCCAGCATGGTATAGCAAATTTTGCAATTTGAGGTAGACCCAAATTATTGTGTGATAGGAAAATAAAGAAAAAAGATTTGACTCTGTAAGCTCTGTCTTTTACACTTTTTGAGGGAAGAAATTATTTTCTTAAAAATTAAGAAAAATATCAAAGATCAGATATATATAACTAAAGCACGAATTAAGTATTCAGAAGAATTTTGTAAAAAAAGGAAATGCAAGGGGAAAAATACATTACTGGAGAAAGCATAGGATTAATAGTAAATGAGGAAGAACTATGAGTCCTAAAGAATGGAAAACTTTAAATTATATGAAAAAACAATATTAATCAGACAGAAAAACTAAAAGATAATTATAAATAAATAAAAATGAAACAAGATGTGTTGCCATTTTTATCATGTATCTGCTGCCTGAATAAAGCAATGATTCAAGGTCAAATAAATTAGAATAGTCAGCACCTAATAGTCTTGGTAAATAGAGCAAGTCAATAAATATGTATTGATTGGTTGATTGAATAAGAACTGCTTGCAGTTATTTTAGGAAAATCAAAGTCACTAGGGAAGTTATGTATGTAATTTCTTAAAATAAGCAAGTATGAATTTCCTTTAAAAAATAATAAAAAACAAAACCTTTCCAAATGGTCACTTTTAAGTCCTAAGCAATGAAATCTTATTAAAATTTTATGATATAGTGTTTATATATAGAAAAACCTAAATTGGAAAAATATACAATGTGGAAATATAAATGTGCCTGTGTATAATGAAATTATATTTTACATCTTTGATGTTTTTTGGTAGATTGGAATGGGGAAAATTCTATGTGAACCATTTACCAAAAAAGTGCAGTACTTTCCTATGTACCAATATTTGGGCACATACATTTTTATTTTCTGAAATGGGTTCAGCTTTTGATATGGGCGGTCAAGATATTGATAGATGACTTCAAGACCCAAACTCAAAATAAAAAGTAATTTGCAATGGTCTGAATTGATGAGGAGCCTTCCATACTGTAAGTTTGAACATGTCTAGGGAAGAGTGGATGATGGAGACTTCCTCAACAAATATTTTACTAATTAATTCACCAGGCATGGCTGTCAGTCTGTGTGGGCAGTCTGTATTAGTGCCTAGGGTGCCAAAATTAATAAGATGTTGGCCCTTTTGGTAAGGTGATAACTAATGAGTTTAACTCATATATCATTAAATTTAGACGTGCTAAGCCTATAGGAAAAAAGAAAGATTTTCTGAGAGTAAAACAAAAAGAAAAATCAAAATAGCTTTATGTGATTTCTATTCAATGATGTGTGTGTGTCTCTGTGTATGTGTGTATGTCTGTGTCTGTGTTTGAAAAGGTGAGAGAAAGCAAGCAAGCCTGTAAGAGATTTCATGAAATCAAGAGAGTAGGTCAATGATGTATCCTAAGATAAAATATGGCATTTGACAGCAGAAAGTAATTCTAAATCCACCCCTCCCATGCAATGAAATATTTCCTTGTTGAGCACTGGGAGTATTTGTAATATACGATTCACATCACCAAATCTAATATCATTTCAGCCCTGGGGAACACAGACCATTGTGACCATCCTAGCCTTTTTGAGGACTTTTTGTTGACTGTTCATTCAAAGTGTGTATTGTTAACAGGAGGATTTTTTTTTAAATAAAGGTAAACAATGATTTTTGAAAACTAATGTATAAGATAAAAACAAATAGTGTGAAATTCACAAAATCTTATATTTAGTAGCCTCATAAAATTTAGATTATAGTGTCAGAAATGTATTACAAATATTTTCTAAAGTTGATACTCAAAATAGCTGAAAACAGAACTAATTCAGGGATCATTAGACTCATGTTATTTATTTAGTTCTTCACTTCTGAATCTATGTCAACAGACAGTTATTCTAAACACTATTTGGGTATTTGTTTTACTTAAAAGTCTTTTTTTCCCCTTGCATTAAAAAAAGAATTAGAAAAAAATCTCTCATAGTACGTAGAAAAGACGAAACGAAAGAAGTTGATATCTATTAGATATATATCTTGCCTTTGTATTTGCTAGAGTTAGTGACAGTGGGATTTAAAACTTGAAAGGCTGCCTTATTTTAGGGGAAAAATGGCACCATTTCTGGCTTATAATTATGAAAGTAATTGAACCTTAGGTATGAAGGTAAACATAAACAAGTTCTGGATATAATCTGTTGGCTAAAGTCCATTCTTCAATACATTTTTTTAACACATGGTGACATCAAGAATAAACTTTCCAAGGAAAATTATCTTTATGCAACTCCCTCAAGAAGTTGTCATATTTAAGTTCAAAAGGAATCATAGATTTAAGCATTTATGAGTTAATTGTTAGAATATTAAAAATACGTCAATGGTATGATGTCACTATTACCTCAAGATCTCTTACCTGCTTCATCTTCTCTCTCTTCTCTTGGTTCACATTCAAAGTTCTAGCCACTGTGTTGAGCAGTTTAATCCTTAATTTCAAAATATCAATATTATTTTGAAAAACTCCCCATGCACAGAGTAAATCAGTAGTACGGTTATTGGTTCAATGTAATTTTTCAATGTTGAGTGACCATTTTAGAAGCATTCACAACATCAGAGCTGATACACCTTTTGTGTTTTATTTTTCATTTTAATTGGAAGGACTATTTAACAAATCTGCACGTAAAGGTTCAATCTGCATTTTTCAGACACATCTGACTGCACTTCCTGAAGTACTAAATCGCTTATACATTATGCACATGTCCTGAAACTATAGAGTTCTCCTGTTACTTTTTTTCAACCACCACTAAAAGCGAAGGAGTAAATATCAGGATATTATCTTTTGAACACTGTCTATACCTCTGGGTTAGATGTGCAAATATATTCCCCAGCCTAGGAGCTCGCCATGTCTGTTGTCAAGCTGACTGGAGACTTTCATAGAAGATAAAAGTGAAATGTGTTTCAATGCGATGAAGAAGCAGGAAGGAGAGCAAAGGTTTTACATAAGGAATGGAGAAACAAACATGCCCCGATTTGATGACTGTTATTGTAAATGTGGTAAATATCAGGAATTAAAGTGTAAAAATGAAATGTTCAACAGGCATTCCCTAGCTATGAATAAACTTTTAAATCACCCTTTGGATTAAATGCAATTACTTTTAAATCACCCTTTGGATTAAACGCAATAACATGGTATTACTTTGAACCATAATGAATTATCATAGGTGGGAAGCACGTAAGTGACTATGGCTTGTAGGAGGAGCAGAGAGCAGCAAAAAACTGATCTTTACAAGCAATGAAAAAGCATCAAATTAGAAAGGAAAGGAAAAGCCCAGTGTCTGTTATTCCTTCCTACTTTTCTTGAATATTTAGAAAGCATATCTGTTGATGGAAAGAACTAGTAAATATTTATAGATACCACTGCCTACTTTACATAGCCTGTCACTTTAGCAGATTAAACTGGCTTCCTTTAAACATTTGTTTTAGGATTTAAATTGTACCTGCATGAGAAAAATAATTTTCCTCAAACCATCTCTTTCCTGCCATATATTCTTGTCTGCAGTAAAGTAGAGTTCTAAATAGGATACAGCATAATCATTTATGACATTTACTCGCTATATGAATATAAAGAGTTGCTAGGAACATAAGTTAATGAAAACGGAACTATCATACCAACAGAATTAGAGGTGTGGTGGTTTGGTATTACTATCTCCAGTTTACAGATAAAAGTGTTGAGAATAAGCAAATTCTAGGAAGATTCTTACCGGTTGTTCTGCCAGTTCTGAGCTCCATAATCTTAGAGAACTATGGAAAATGGAAAGAGAATCGGGAGGAAGACTACATGGTCATACCAAGTGCCTAGTTTAGTGCCTGGTATACTGTGGGCAAGCATCGTTTATTTATTGATGGAATCAAATTAAACTTAAAATAAGATCCATGGAAAAGACCAAATAATCTAGAATTATTTAAGCTGTCTTCAAGATTCAAAAAAAATGAAAAATATTTTAAAGAAAATGGGCTAAGGTTGACAGCATCAAGGATTATATACCATTATATATGTGTATATATGGAAACCATATACTTTGTTCATTTATTTATCAAATATTTATTGAACATCTCCCATGTTCACATTTGCCTCTGGGGATTGGTATATAAATAAGAAAAACAAGATTTCTGCCTTCATACTGTTTATACTCTAGTGGGAAAATGACACTAAATGACAATATAAAATAAAAGTGATAGGTAAAGACTGAACGTTTCTATGAAGGAAATAACCAGGGTTATATGGTGGTTAATATGGGAGAGGGAATACTGAGGTAGAAGTTCAGGAAAGGAGGTGATGCTTGAGCTGAGTCCTTAAAGATGAGAAGGACTAAACTAAGCCAAAAGCCTAGGGAAAAGTGTTCCAGATAGAAGGATCAGCATGTGCAAAAGCCCTAAGATGAGAAAGAGTTGGGTGAATTTAGGGAAGGGAAAGGAAGCCAGATGGGCTGTGGCGAGGTGAGACTAAAGAATGAGCTTTAGCTTCATGAGCTGAGGCTAAAGAAGTAGGAGGGCCCAGTTCATGGAGGGCTTGAGGGACATGATAAGGCATTCACCCTTTCTTTTCTGTGTGGTGGGAAGCCACCAGAGCATTTTAAGCATAGTCAGATTTATATTTATTGATAGTGAATATAAATAAACAATAATTTGAATTAATATGGAGATCATATTATTGTTTCACGGATTGGAATTAAATTGATTTTAGATGAATAGAGTTATTTCTCCTTGAGGAATATTCTCTATGTGGACCTACATCGAGGTGTGTGGAAATAATTAGTTTATTCATCATAACATGAAGACGCTTCATTTCTGCATTACACACACACACACACAATATAGCAAGTGAATTATTTTTGTTTCTAACTTACATCTTTAACAAAAATCATAAATCACCCTATAGGTATATGATGAAATTCAGGATGAGTCCTATAATTAATTCTGGTGAAGTTTTGCATATGATTATGAAGGGATCTTTCATTTGGCTAAAGTGATCTGTAGAGGGAAGATTTCTCGAGGTCTCTTTCATCCCACTAAATTTGTGGACATTCCCACTAAAATTGTGGACCTCTTTGGACATTTACACCTTGAAACAACAGCAATCTCAGGGGTCTGCTTGGTTTTACTATTTGTCGAGGAAAAGTACCCAGCTGGGGCTGCACACCTATGAAATGGATCTCAGACTCTCTGATGACAGGAAACAGCAGGCCCCAGCTCATTGCTTGAAGAGTGCTGGCTGTGTTCCTGGTATTTGGGATCCTTTTTCATTATTTTGCTGTTGTTTTATCATGTTATGAAATTGTCGGCTGTCTAAAACCCTTAGAAGCAACATAATTCCTGGGAGAAAAATCCTTCCTAGAGTTATGGAGGAAATTTGTCATCTTAAAATTGCAAGAGATGTGATAGGGGACGTGTTAGTTAGAGCTGCTGTAACAAAGTACCACAGACTGGGTGGCTTAAACAGCAGATGTTTATTTCCTCACAATTCTGGAGGCTGGAAGTCCAAAATCAAGGTGTCGCCAGGGTTGGTTTCTTCTGAGGCCTCTCTTTAGCTTGTAGATGGCTGTCTTCCCCTGTGTCTTCACATGGTCTTCCCTCAGTGCCTGTCTATGTCCTAAACTCCTCTTCTTTTAAGGACACCAGTCACATTGGATTAGGACCCACTCTCATGACTAATTTTAACTTAGTTACCTCCTTAAAGACCCTATCTCCAAATACAGTCACATTCTGAGGTCCTGGGGTTTAGGACTTCAACATATGAATTTTGGGGGGACAAAATTCAGCCCTTAACAGCAGGTAAGAAATCTGAAAATTAGAAGGAAAGGTATTTAAAATTTTGTTTATGCAGATTGAACCTCACTGAGCCCCACTCAACCTTGAACCTCACAATTTTCATTCAATCTAGACTTGCAGAATCCCGTAGTCTATCCCCTTGGAACTACCCCATTCAACATCCTGAGTTTCTTATACTAGAGTAAATAAAGTTTGCACTACTTAGAGAACTTTTCTATAATGTAAGGGGCTGGCAATGGTTTCAAGGAAGGTGACTTCAATGGTGATGGAATTACATTACCATTTGGAGTTTAGATCAGGAATGAGAAGATTAGAAACATGGTAGAAAAGGAGTATATAAAGCAAAGTAATTTTAACCTTTACATTAGAAGGTCAGATTATTTTAATTTTGTTGAAACTCACTGATTACAGTACTTGTTCCCATCTGGTTTTAGGACATGTTTCTCTCTGTTTACTCAGAATTTTGTCCACACAACAATTCATTGTCTTGGTACATTGTATAAAAATTATTTGCCAGCCCTCGAAATATTAGATCACTGTGGTGAATATTTCCTCTTTGCTGCTCCACGTCCAAATGTGGACGTGCCTTGTGTCAGAGTGCAGACCTGGAGGGACTGTATCCACAGAGTTCCTTCTCCCATGGCTTCCAGCGGGGTTCTGCCAACTGGATACTGGCACGCGAGGTCAGAGAGCAAGAAGAGAGAGAGAAGAGCCTCATTCCCTAGGCCTCTCTCTTCCAGGTTGTCTAGGGGGCGCTAAAATGTTCTTCCAAAGGTCATGGCTCCTGGGAGCTACTCCACGCTCAACAGCTTGCTACTCGCTCTGGGCCCTAGGACCACACCCTCTCTTCTCCCCTCCAGGCCTAAAGGTGCTAACTCTGCACCCCTTCAATTCCCTTCATTAGCCTTGGGATTCTACACTATTCTTGGATGATTTTCTTAAAAGCTGCCCAGATCTTTGTAAATTGTCTGCTTATTAAACTTTCCTCAATGTATCCAGTTTTAGTATGCCATCCTACCTGGACTCCTTTGTAGCTAGACAGAAGTCATAAAGCCAGGCTTTATCTACCAAAGAATAAATCTATTTCCAGTTCAATCACATCATTTAACAGCTAAGAAAGCAGAGCCCCACTCTGATTAATTTATTTAATCGTTCATTTCTCACTCGTTAAACATAAGTATTGGGTGTCTGCCATGCTCCTGGTGCCGTGTTTGGTGGGGGGGATGTGATAGTACGGGGTGTCACAGAACTGAACATCTATTGGAGAAGAAGAATGAGAGGCAATCCTGTTTTGGTAAGAAATGCTAAGGGGAGGAGACAGGAGAGTCAACTTAACCTTAGGATAGTGGTCAGGGAGAATCAAGGAAAGTTCCAGAAGTGGCAACTAAATTCAAATTTGAAGAATGAGATGGGGAACAAAGAGGAGGAATGTGGAAAAGGGGACTTTTTTGTCATAAGAAAACATATCCAGGGGTGAGAGAGAGCATGGTGTGTTTGCAGAACAGAAAGTAGCTCGGTGTGGCAAGAGCATATAATACAGTGGAGTGAGTAATATGAAGTTGCAAATGTTAGCAGGGGTCTTATATGTTGTTTTAAGGAATATAAACTTTATTCCAAAAGCAATGGGGAGAAGGAGGTAATAAGCAAGAGAAGAACACTTAAGAAAGCTCACGCTGGCTGCAATGTGGAAAATGCACAAGGCTGGAGGCAGAGAAGCAAGTGAGGGAGCCGTTGCATTAATTTAGGCAAAAAGATGATAGTGGCCTGAACGAATGCCTTAGCTGCAGGAACGGCGAAAAAGTGGAGAGAATGGAGAGATGTAATCTACAGGAAACTTGCCAGCGGCAACGCAGGTAGTACTTTATCAAACAGAACTTCAGAATACACATAGCTCTACTTATCAACATAAAGTTGGAATTTAAACTGGCTATAACCTCCCAAGAATTTTAGCCAGCATTTTTATTATTGCTGAAATAGCCGTTTTTAGAGATTTCGTGGAAGACTGACACTGTAGTCTTTATGGTGATTTGAACTGGGCCTGTCAATATAGTTTGCCGAATATAAATATTTGCTGAGGGAATTAATCAACTGCCTTTAAAAAATAATATACCTTTAGTGGTAATAGATTCCTATTATATGCTTTGCCACTTCACTTTATCATGCAGGGCAAATGAACAAAATCATATAACTTAATATTAAAAAAAATACAACAGCCCCTTGTGGTGGGTATGGTATTCCAGTAGTGAATTTAAAAGGTCTCCATAGAACCGCTCTTTTTTGACAAATTAAAAATTCTTGCAAATGCTATCATTATGATTCTTAGCACCTAAATATGTTTTCCTTTATCTATTTATTAGGGAGTGCAGCATTGAATTATGAGTAAGATATTACATTACCTTTGGTCAGTGAAATATTATGCTTAGCACAAAGAAATATATTATCCTTTTACTAAATTACTAAATTTTTGCACTGATTATCACTTTGGTGACTTGAAAAAAATTGCACTAGTTCCAGAAATGTCCAAAAAGAGTTATTAGAAACACAAAAGATCATCAAAAATATTTTTGAATAGAAAGAAGGTGTTTAGGGAAATAAAATTTTTAAAGATGTTTAAGATATGACAGCAGTAAAGACTTCTAAAAACCACTTAAATTTAACTAGAGTCATAAATTTATTTTGACTAAACGAATCTACCTCATTAAGTTATTAATCATTAAATCCCAAAGAGAATAGATGATCTACTGAGGACTTTATACAAGATTAAGTTAAAACGACCCTTTGTAAAGTCCTATTACCACTTTTAGCTGTAGCTGGCGTGAAAGGTTACATAGCTCCATTTCATGTTTAATGTTCAAATGTTTGTAGGTAGTTATCATGTTTTCATCCTTATTTTCTCTCTCTCAAGCTTATTCCAGGCGCTCTTTGTGTGTTCTTAGGTCCCTAAAGAGGTTTAATCAGTGGGTAACATGTTGAGTCCCTGATGACATTATTCTCATAATACACTGGTGAGTAACACTTACTTTTTGCATACACTAGTAGAGAAAACCATTTATTTTTCTTGACATTATTTTTCCCATTTTTCTTTTATCCATGAACATTTATGCCTTAAATAGTTATGTCTTGGGAGTACTAGTTCATTATTGTCTTAATTCTTGATAATATCAATTTTTCCCTAAGTGTGCTCTCACCTTTATTGGTATCTAAAATATTCCCCATTGAATTGAGTAGTTTCATCAATAAATAATATTATGTACTGAATAAAGTATCTTTGACCATTTCCTCTATTGTTAATTATAACCCCAAATATATAATACAGAATTATAGTCTATATATTACATATTTTAGAAAAGGAAATGGAAAGCTTAAAAAATTCTCAAATTGTATATGTGTGTGTGTATATATATATACCCAACAGACTAGTTGTATGTTGAAGTAATTTTTATCAAAGCTTTTTTACATTTAATAAATGAAAAATCGGTTTATATTTTGTATTTGCAGAGTAGACAGGGTCATGATTTCTCTTGCCTTTAAAAATTAAGTCTTTAGGAATCATTATAAGGGCTACAAGGCCTTGTATGGAAATACTGTGGACTCAGATATGCTCTTTACATTCTCACCCCACCACCCTCTTCTATATGTAGAATTCAATTTTGAACTCAAATTTCTGGTAATAACTTTAAAAAGTAAGCTGGAAGGCAAACTCTATGAAATCTGCAAGATAAATTGATAGACAAGAAATAGGTGAAGAATAGTTCATTCTATTACTATGTAACAAATTACCACACATTTTGCAGCTTAGTACAGCACTCATTTATTAGCTGACAGTTCTGTAGGTCAGAAGTCTGAGTCTGGCATCACTGAGTTCTCTGCCCAGCATCCCACAGGCTGATATGAAGCTGTTGGTCAGGCCGTGTTCTCAACTGGAGCTCAGGGTCCACTTCCATAGGCAGAATTCAGTTCCCTGTGGTTTTAGGACTGAGATCCCCATTTCCTTGCAGGCTGTCAACTGGGGGCCACACTCAGTTCCTAGAGGCTGCACATAGTCCTCGAGTAAGGTCCCTTTCATCTCTAAAGCCAGCATCAGGGAATCTCTTCCATGCCTATTCCTTATCACACTTCAAGTCTCTCTGACCCCCCTTGTCTCACTCTTTCTCTCTGACCTCTGGACTTACATTTAAAGAGTTCATGTGATTAGATCAGGCCCACCTAGATAATCTCTCTATCTGAAGGTCAACTGATTTTGGAGCTAATTACGTATGCAAAATCCCTTTCTTGGCAGTTCCTCAATTAACATTTCATTGAATAACTAGGAGATGGTGTGTGTATACCAGGGACTGGGAATCTTGTCAGCTGTCTTAGAATTCTACTTACCACAAACAGCAAATGGACTGAAAAGTTGCACAGCAAATGACCAGATGTGAAATAGCTGAATGGTGAACATCGTTGATTACCCTTTTCATTCCAAATTGATTGTATTTTTGAGAGTTGTGACATTATCGAAAGAATGACCAAAGAATACAGAACTTCAAAGTAATAAGCAAAATTGGGAAAGAGACATTAAGCCTGGAGAGTGTTTCTCTCTCTGCCAAAACTCAGGGAGTTCAGAGTGGTCTCTAAAGTCCTAAAACGCTACCGGCAGTTTGTGGAAATGCTATGGGCGCTTTTGTGGAATATGCTTTGGAGAAGAGCAGCACAGCCTGAAGTTCCAGATTTTGAAGTAAAAAATATTAACAGAAATAGTTTGAGTGCCGGCCCCGTGGCTTGGTGGTTAAGTGAGCGCGCTCCGATGCTGGTGGCCCGGGTTCGGATCCCGGGCGCGCACCGAGGCACCACTTCTCCGTCCATCCTGAGGCCGAGTCCCACATACAGCAACTAGAAGGATGTGCAGCTACGACATACAACTATCTACTGGGGCTTTGGGGGGAAAAAATAAATAAATAAAATCTTTAAAAAAAAAAAAAGAAATAGTTTGAGCCTTTAGGAGTACAAATGATTAAGATGTGGAACTTTGCAGTCCAAACGTCAGCACTTCAGAGATTGAGAATGTTCAACAATTATGTCGCTTTGATAACCAGCAGTAAACAAACCAATTTGAACTGACATAGACCCTCAGGGACATTGGACAACGACCAACATACAAAATATAATTTGATCCTTATTATTCAGTGAAAGTGAAAAACATGAACCAGATTAGGATAATACCTACAGAAAAGCAATCCTAATCTAGAAGTGAGTGGGGATTCTAAATCATTAGAACTCACATGTTAAGAGATTTAGAACAATTGGCATAAATTTACTGGCATTTTAATAAGGTGAATCACAGAAGTTTATTGCTGTTGGTGTTTATTTGGTTGTTTTATTACTTGTGTGATCTCGTTCTTCAGGCAGCATGACTGAAGATAGCACTATGGGATAATTTATGCAGTTTTCTAGTATTCCAATGGGTAATATATCCCATTCCAGCTTGAGACAAGGAAATTTGTACTTAATTCTCAATATTTAGGGTATTTAGTTGGTACATCAATGTCTTTGTGTATTTTATTAACCTTTGAAAAATTGGAAAATCGGGACACATGGGATCTTGGTGTTATGTTAATTCAACCTGGGAGATGCCAATAGAGCTACATTCTTCCTAACTCAGGCTGCAGCTGGGGAAGGAGGAGCCCAGCCGACACTTAGGCATCTGGATGGAAGCTCTCTGGCTGAGACTGAGGAAAATAAAACATGGACAACAGGAGAATACCAGACTGTACTTTTTTTAGTTTTCCAATTTAGAAAGGAAGTGGCCTTTGGATGGGATGCATCCCGCGGTCGTTCTGCTGCCATACTGGGAACTGGAACACGTCAGTCCACACATCTTTCACTGATGCAGAGGAAGTGCTGGCTTGTTCTTTCCTCCTGCCCAGCAGCTCCAAAGCCAGCAAAGCTAAGGCTATGGCTTGTATGACCCGGCAGGTTTCTCACTCTACAGCAGGTAGCTAGGTCATCTCACCTATAGCTCTGACCTCCAATTTTTCTACTGGTTGCTTAGATTTTTTAGCCAAGTTCCTCTGAACCTTAAACTCAGCCTGAATCATCAGTTTAGCCTCATTCTTATCCAAGAGCACTTTGGCAGGCTGTGGTGGAACATATGGTTGAAAGGAAGGCTATGAGCCAAACACCAAGTGTCCAGAAGATCAGTAGGAGGCAGTGATGAGAAGGGATAGAGGTATAGACCGATTGTATGTGATATAGACTGATGGCTCAGCTTCAAAGACACACAGGCAGGGCATAAGTGAGGAAGAACCATGTTGGTCTGAAAATATAGTTTTCACACACACACACATACTTTGTATATGAAATATATAAAATCAGACTGTACCTTTCAGAGTGGTATTTTTTGAAATGACCATCATAGTTGTACTAGTCCTGAGCTTGCATACAGAAATTTTATTTTCTTGAGTGCATCCAGAGTTATAAGACAGTGCACTTATAAAAACTCAGATGTAACTGTATTTATTTTTAAGAAGAAATATAGCTGCCCAGACAGAGTAAGACAGAAAGCTAGGAAAGCATACAAGGTAATTCATACTACTTTCAGAGGGTTGATAGCAACTATGGAAAGAAGCAAAGTGGTTTATTTACATACTAACTCTCCTGGTGGCTGGTGTAATACCGTGCTGTGAGAATTGATGTGTCCGTCTGTAACCAAGACATCCACCTGACAAAAAGCTTGAATCATGCGCTTGGATTTATCAGGATGCCCTCTTTCCTGGGCCGTTATTAAAGACTTGGAAACAAATTTTTAGACTTTCTTCCCCTCCCCTCGTCCATCACCACTATAATTTCCCCCTGAATTCTAGGTATACCACCTTCTTTTACTGACTCATTTTTTTTCTAGATAGATTAATATCATTAAGCTCCAGCAACTTCTTTTACCAATTAATCCCAGTCATGGATGGTAGATACACTTGTGGCTACTAAATAAGTTGTTTCCCACGTCTCCTCAACTACACATTTATAACCTATTTGCATGTTCTGGAGGCATCTTACCATTGCCTTCCAAGTTCTGGCTCTGATATGCTTAGTTTAGCTGGAGAGTAAATTATATGGTCCATAGTGTGAGCTGAATTTCTAACAGCAGTTTCTTTTAATGTATTTATAAAATTTCCAGCAAGTATCTCTTGCAAAGTAACGCTATTTGACCTGAGGGAGCCCAACCATCGTTTACACTAAAGACACAGGTCCTCAGAGAGGACAGATATCTGAGAACCCTCCTGGCAAAATGGCATCTGAAGGAAGCATTTTCCCTGTGTGGGTCCGGCACATGCTATGTTTGCCCTATCCCTCTGCATATGCTGAAGTTTTCCTTATTTAGGAAAGCAGCATGGTTTAATGGAAAGAGTGAAATCAGATAAAGCTTTAGCTTTGTACCCTGAAAATTAGAACTTTGCTGACTATCTCAGAGAGAATTGAAATTAACACGGCACAGGGTAGGCATTCAAGAAATATCTAACGTAGTTAGTTACCCATTGTCTTGACATTCTACTAGATTCTTCAGGTATTATTAGAGCCAAGGAATACCCCATACAACACCTTGACATCTTAAAAGAAGTGAAATATGTTTCTCTGAATGGTGAGTGAGATCCCACACTCATCCTAAAAATATAGGAGTGCATGGTTTGTTTCCTTAAGAAGCTAAATTCTTTTATGCTATTAATATTAAATGGGAGTCATGAGGTCATTTCCAAGGAAAAACTTATTTCTCTTATACGCTTCCTCAATGCAATTAAGCTTTTTGTTTTGGAGAGAGAAAGAAAAACATTTTAAAGGTAAGAAGATATATAAACAAAACAAAATACAAAATACCTGCTTCAGTATTTTACATACTGCTTCAAACGATTTAACCCTATATCAAAATCTTAGAACTAGTTTGTATAATCCTCATGTAGTGTCTCAGAAAATCTCTGTCTCTCAATCTCTCTGTCTTTAACTTCAAAGCAAGATGCAGGATGTTAAGACAAGTCATAGGAGTAACATATATCATAAATAGATGAAACAGGTGAGGGTGGGCGAAGGATAAGGAAGGACATTTGCTTATGAAACAATAAAGAAAATTCGAGTAAAGCCGGAAAATAGAATAAAGTAAGCCAAGCTTTGATTCTCACTCCCTCTCTCTCTGTTTTTCGTTGCAATCTATTTATTGACAAAAGTTTGCTGACTGACAAAGGCTGGCACATATATAAAGTGTCAGAACAAATGCCTCGGGATTTTGATAATCCATTGATTGGTATTGATCATTCTTCAGCCTCTCACAGATCTTTCTCCTCTGAATATATAAGCTGAAATATTTTTAACTATTTATCGTCTAATTTACCCAGTGCAACACTTCTCAGTTAGAGTTCTTTTCCACTTTTGGAAGGGAATATATATTTGGAAGGGAAAATATAAAATAAGATATTTTATATGCTGAAAAAAACACTATTCTCACTGTGGCGTATTGTTCATCCTAAATAAATTTATTTATCTTACATTCTTATTTTTTATGATTATTAAATAAAATAAACTGCAAAATTCTGTTAAAATTAGTATTTTGGTTTTATATTCTAATTTTTTAAATTATATTTAGATATTTAAGGTTTAATTTTCATACATATGTATTTTGTTTTTGTTACTATTTATTTGCTGTATCTAACAAATACTGATCTTCTGATGCAAAAGAAACAAGTTAAAAGTAAAAACCTGTGTGATTTCTCTATTTTCCAATCTAAGCAATAAAAGAATGGTTCATTCAGATATATAAAAAGAAGGAGCTACCAGTCAGGTAGAGGTTATCTGTAGCAGTGTGGACTTAGTCAATTATAAAAAGAAAATATACTAGAAAAAAAGTAGTAAGTTAATCTTTACTGAATTTACTATTAAATTATAGTAATCAACAAAAAGACACATGAATACCATATCAAATATTTCTCTTTTTGCCTTCACTTTAGCTACTGAGGGCAATTACATAGGATGATATGTATTTCCCATAAGTGGCTTAGCATGTACTAGTCATGAAGTTATGTGAGAGAAGAAACAAAAGTAACTCTCCACCGGTAAGTAAGTTCCAGAGACATGCAAATATGTTGAAAAGGATGTGGCTTCTAACCCAGGCTAAAGGATCTATACTTCTCAGAAGCTTCAGTAACAAAATTAGTAACTAAGCACAGAATGAAACAACTTCTAATCATTAAGCCAGAGAAATTTTAACCAAGCAGATAGAATAAATCAAAATATCAAAATGATCAGCAGATTGAAAGAAGTTGTTGGAACTACTAATCCTTTAGCACAGTTCCTGCTGTCACTTCATAGTGCTTCCTAGAGGCAGTAGATCACATTTCTTTTAGTTTGGGACATGTTCTGGGAGCCCTGGAAGTCCATTGATGGGCATTTTTTTCTGGTATTGCTAGTGATTACCTTTTTAAAGAAGCCACGGACAGCCAAGGAACTATGTGCGTAACCCCCTAGCTTCGCCTCCAAGAATGTTCACTGCCAATCAAGGGAGAGAGAGAGAAAGTCAGATGCCTAATTTGAGAATGTACACCTAAGACCCTGGATTTCTACGTATTTGTGCTTTGGACAGATGTCTTCCTGAAATACAAGGAAACGCAGAACCTCCTAAAGGCAGATTTCCAGTGGAAACATGGATTCCCCTATGGAACTAGTAGTCTGACCTGGACCTGATTAAATCTGCCTAAGAAGGCTGACAGGGGAGTAGAAACACAGCTATGCCTTCTCCTCCGGGACATCCAAATGACAGATCTCTGGACCATAAAGCATAACAGCCAATGTTCTGTGATGAGACTAGTTATAGAATTAGAGGAATCTTGGAAAGCCTCTAGCTTAACTTCTTCATTTTACAGAAAAGGAAACTTATACGGTGTGTACAATCTACAACTCATGGGTGACCTTTTCAAGAATATTCATTTGTGTAGCTGCTTTCACAAAAATGATTGAAAACAGCAAAATTTTTCTACTGGATCTGTATATCATATTATTACACTATTTAAGCATCTTTGTGGTAATTTTTGCTATTAGTAAAGTTATGGATATTGTTAATTCACTCTCACCTTAAGTTCAGAGTATGTCTTTGAGAATGAAAGATTATTTCTTGAAGTGATATTGATTTTCCATCAAAAATATGTGCATTATTGGATCGAGAATTTATTTCTTCAAGATAAAAGATAATCTCTGAGCTCACTGTAGCTGGAAATTATTCTCTCATGTGGACCCAGGAAGAAGTCTGGTTTCATCAACAATAAAATAAAAATCATACCTGAATCTACCATAAAATGATTATTGAGAAAAATAACATTTCTCTCTTCTATGGAGGTAAACAAGTTGTCACTAAGTGCCCCCATGCTCTGTTGAAAGCCTCTTTAAGAAATTCATTAATAATGATTAGTTGTTTTCCCAATTTAATTAGAGAAACATTTAAATACCCATTAACCACTATTGAATAGTAAGTGTTGCAAAAATGCAAATAACTTTTTTAGCAATTAGATTTTAGGTCTTTGACGAAACAATGAAGGCGATGTGCCTTTTCCAGAGAATTCCCTGTACCTCAGACCTTCCCTGCTCACCCTCCTAAAGGAAGAATATATAGAAGCATCTCTCTTCTTTGAGACTATCTTCATGTTAGGGAACACAACTTTGTAAATAGATGTTAGGGGTTATACATGCAAGTAGACTGACATCTTTATATTTTATTCCCTATCAAAAGGATCAGAGACTTCTGGATTTTTACAATAGCGCACATTGTAAATTTATTTACAGAATTTTTACCTATTGACAATAGTGCAGATATTATTTGATCTGAAATATCTCTTTCATGTAACTGAAGTTTTCTTGTCAAAGAATAGTAAAGAATTTTAGCATTCTGACTGGGATCTCTTTCTACCCAAGGAAAATATCTACAAAATCATCTAAATTTAAAAGGGCAGTTGACCAAGGAGAAATAAAACCTTAGTAATGCAGTGAACTTTTGGGTCAATGGCAAAAGCGACATTGCATTACCTATGGAAAAAAAATTCATAGTTATAATTTCAGAAAAATAAATAAAAATTATATGTTACTATGATTTGTTGAAAGCCTGTTTCAGAAAGTAAGAGTCCAGAACTGTCTAATCTTTGAATTTGAGAATTAGAACTAGGTTGAAATGTCAGCACCATTGTCATGTTGATGTTGTCAATTTTTCAATACCCAGTGCACCAGCAAAACTTAGGTAAATGGACAGGAGAGTATAACTGGGAAGAAAGTGGGTGGGTGCTTTTTGGAATCTTGTTGAAGCTGTACAAATTATTCTGCCATGGCATGCCTACCAGCTCTGCTTCTACAAACAGCCAGTGTGGCCAAGCATAAAGCTGTCCATCACATAAAGGCTAATTATTTAAATAAAAGGAGAAGCTTTACATGACTGCACCATTAACTTGATGATAGTTGAGTTAAATACAAAGCCAGATGCTTTTGTGTTTGCTGGTTGTATTTGATTTTCATGTGTTTGTTCATTGCCATGTTTAGCATTATTGGGCTGCTATAGTCTAGAAGATAAAATCCTTTAATACTCTATTTAGAACTACAGGAGGTGAAGCTTGATCAATACTTTTTATGAATCTGTAAACTATTACAGCACAGCATGTTCCTGCAGACTTTCCCCTGGTGACATAGCTATATTATTTTGGGGCCAGAGGCCCAAGCAATATTGAAATCCTGCTTGAATTCATCTTCTACAGATCATAAAAGTGACAAGATCCCCAAAGATTTACATTTTTTTATGCTATAGATTAATCAATCTTGCAGGTGGAAAGAGAAGGATTTTGGTGTTGTGTGCTGTAGACTATCCTTTCAGCCAGAGGAGCATGTAAGGAATTAATTTCCTTCTTCCAACAGAAGTGGATAGTAAGGGTGACTTGTCTAAATCAAAGAAAATGCGCTTAAAGTTTCCTTTTGCCACATGTTTTTTGATAAATTCTGACAATGATGTCAACAGTGTCATAAAGAAAAATCTCCAAATACATAAGTTTATGGAAAATAATTCTTTAGCCACAAAAAAATAGCAACTGATTTTTTGTTGTTGTTAAATTCAAACTCAAATACTGACTAAGAAATGGATTTGTTTAGAATTGTTACCAATTGCAGTATTTATTACCAGTGTTCAAAATGTGAGGATTCACACAGTTAATTTTATTCCACAAAACTATTATGTGATCTATCAAAACAGACATGCCAAAATGGACTTCCTTTGTTTTTAAGAAAAAGCTGTCAATTTTTTCCACATTCATCCTCTAAAAAATAGAATTCTTTTCTCCAAGGATCTTATCAATTATTTATGCACAGTAGCAACTAAATTATTTTAATCTTTGCTTTGGACATTTCTTTACCATAAAAATACCACTGATGATTTCAAAACGTCATTGAGTGTTTTACACTCAATGAGTATATAAGTGTATTTTATAGAAGTGTTAACTCACCTGTCCTACCAATTTAAAGAAGTTAAGATTTCCCTACAGAAAGGAAGGATAATAGAAAATTCGTTAAAATTTTTAGAAAGCTTTAGTTTGTTAAAACTTTTAGAAGCACAATTTGGCAATAGCTATCAAAATTAAAAATGCATCTAGGAGAGCTGGCCCCATGGCCTAGTGGTTGAGTTTGGTGCACTCAGCTTCAGCAGCCCAGGTTCATGGGTTCGGATCCTGGGTGTGGACATACACCACTCATCAGCGGCCATGCTATGGCAGTGACCCACATACAAAATAGAGGAAGATTGGCACAGATGTGAGCTCAGGGCTAATCTTCCTCAGCAAAAAAAAAAAAAAAAAAAAAAAGCATCTGGCCTTTGATACACCAATTCTACTTTTAAAAGTTTATTTTATAGATGTACTCATACATGTAGATATACTTTCAAATATGTGAAAAGACTTGTCTTTAAAGTTATTCACAGAAAAATCTTTGTAATAACAAATGATGGAAAACTATTTAAATGCTCATTTTTAGTAAACTCCTTAAATGTATTATGTTCCAACTATATGTTGGATTACCATGCAGCCAATATACTGATGGACTGACATGGAAAGATCACCACCATATTGTTGGGTAGAAAAAATGTGATAGAGAATAACGTATATATATTTTTTTTACCGTTTGTGTACAAACAAGGGAAGGAGGGAGAATATATATTTACGTTTAATATAATTTCTGGAAGAATATATTCACAACTATGAAACCAATAACAGTGGTTCCCTGCGAGGGATGAGGTAGAAAATAAGTATCTGAAGAAAGAAATAGGATTAGATATATTTCTATGTCCCCATTTAAATTTTAGTTTATTTGAACCATGTGAATAGATATAGTAATAAGAAAGTAAATAAATAATTTTTTAAATAAAAAAGTAAAAAATATATATACATCAGTCTCAAAAGAGACCAGGATCTGTTGGATAAGTCGGGTCTTTGAAAATTTTGGTGCATTGTGTGGAAGACGCTGTTGCTGCCTACCCCTCTGTCCTCAGGCTTTGCCACTTCAGCGTGAGCCATCGACTTCCAACTGCCAGCATCTGTCTGCATCACTGCTCTGACTCATCATAGGACAGGCCAGAAGTGCTGGAGAATTAATGCTTCTTCTGTGTCTGGAGCCTTCTTCAACCAACCACTGAAGAGGACTGCTGAATCCATATCCCAGCTCCCTAATCCCCCAGTAGATGACACGGAGGCCTGAATTCTACACTGGAATTAAGCTATATTGCTCAAGGTGGTAACTTGTTTGCTAATGCATCCTTTATTGGCTGCATTCCTTTTTTTCTCTCATTTCATTCCTTTCCCAGTTTCCTGAGATCACTTCCTAAATAAACTACCTGTCCTCTAATCCTCATTGCAGGGTTTGCTTCTGGAGGAATCCAAATTGGCAGCTGGTACTAGAAGTTGAGTAGTGAAGTGATAACTTCTGGTATGCCATAGCATCACCATTACTAAGACTTCAGCTGTGGAATGAGATACAGGTTCAAGAGGATGAACTGGCTTATGAAATATCTGCAGTATTCTGAGAGATAAAAGAACAGTGATAATTAGAGATTTTGGCATTAGTTGATTGTTGCTAAGTTTAAGTGAAGACCTGAAGGAAGCTTCAGTCACCCAACTATCACCTCAAGGCATGGTGAAATCCAGAAAGTCTTTATGGCAGTGTTTAGAGGGATCTTGATCTCCTGCGATTGGAGGGTAGCTTGTGCTGAAAAATCAAGCCAGGATCTAATGGTAAGAGTAGTTGTGTTACACAGGAGGCTCAATTCATGGCCTTGTTTGGTAAAATTAGAACTCTGACAAAGAATAATTGGTACCTTGAGACCTGGGATGGGGACATTTGGAGGATGCACTTCAGGACTTTGAAACCCAGATTCCCCTGAAACCTCTGGGCTGGGAGAAGCATCACACTCCCCCTTGCTAGAAAATAGCAGCCTTCCCTTGTCTGAAGACTGTGCAAAGACTCACCTTAGACAGATGACTCCCAAGATGATACTAATCTTCCTCAAGATCTGCTCCCACCTCCCCTTTCTGTTTCTGGACTAATAACTAAGACCACATCTCAGCATGGCCTGCTATGGGAGAAAAGGGATTATTTACTGAAAAAGCCACAGGATCTGGCCAAAAGGTACCAGGATGAATCAGGAAACATGCCTGGGAAGAGATCTTGATGATCTGGACTGTGGTGAGGGATGGAATGTAAGACTGGATAAAGGAGAGTTTATTGCCACAGGGGTGCTCTCCAAGACTGAAGATTTAATATCCTGTTGAGGATACCTGTACTGCTGAGACATCTCCTTGCAGCTTGGGAAAAACAATGGCAAACAATGAATAAGGTGGAGATGCCAGAACTTCCTTGGCAAAGAATTGAGGAAGAGATCAAAGGCTCAGGGAGCTGGTCATGCTAGAATAAATATTATATAAGACCAGAGATACCACCAACTGCCTATATGCATTGGGAGGGCCCAGAGGACACTTCTTTCTCTAAAGCCATAAAGATTTCACCAGTCCTCTGTGAGAAGGACTGCCAGATAAAATACAGGGTGAAATATTTGGGACAGAATTTTGCTAAGAAATTATTCATTGTTTACCTGAAATTCAAATTTAACTGAGCATCCTTTTGCATGTGTTTTCTGTTTTTTGCTAAATCTGACAACTCATTCCATCAGCCAGTGTTGATGTTAGGGAATACCGCTATGGAAATGGGCTCCCTAATGTCACAGGAGATGGAAGGTTTTCTCAAAGGCAGAAGCCGGGTGGTTGCACTTCACCATCAGGGGCAAGGAGAATGGAATTCTGAAAAGAGCAGCAGGGCTGGAATGGCAGCCAGAGTTCTGAATAGCACAGATCTGTAGCAGTGGCTAATAGACCATGGTATTCCTCAAGGCAAGATAAATGGGCAGCCAATGAGAGTGCTGTTTAACCAATGTCACCACAAGGGATCAAGAGTGAATGATTTCAGCTACTACAATTGAAAATTTTGACTCCTTGCCTGGTTTCCAGACCTAGCCAGTTCTCAGACTAGCAGACTATTAATTGAATGGGAGGACAGATTCCTTGGGGGAAAACTGTAACACCACAGGATGCATCGAGCACAATTCCCCCAACTCTTCCTCAAAGGGACCTGCTACCATTTCCAGAGTATCTGAACACTGAGAAAGAGGAAATACTCAAATCCTTTTAGGGCTCCTGGATACAGCATTTGAATGAAACTGATACCTACCAGGGGACCCAAAAAACCATCATGGCCCCTTTGGGGGGTTGGGTGGAGGAAAGTCGTACAGAAACCAGAGGATAAATGGATTTCTGGCCCAAGTCTGTCTCTTAGTGGGTCTACTGTGTCCACAGACCCACCTGGGTCATTTCCCTAGCTCCTGAGTGTATAATCTGATTTGATTATAGCAGTTGAAAGAAACCTCAGATTGATTCTCTGATTTGTGAGGTAAGAGCTATAATGATAGAAAAGGCCAAGTGGAGGCCCCTGAAGCTGCCACCTCCCTCCTGGCAAAGAGAGGACACTGGAAGCAAAGCTGTTGCCTGGGAGAAATGGCAGAGATTAGAGCCATCCTGGAAGACTTATAGGATCCTCATCATATCCCTATTTAACTCATCAGTCTCACTCTTTTCTTTTTAGGGTTTAAAATGGTTTGGATTTTTTATATTTTAATTTTTATTGCTTTTTTTGTTGAAGTATAGTTGACATACAATATTGTATTAAAAGAATGAAATCCTCCCATTTGTGACAACAGGGATGGATCTAGAGGGTATTATGCTAAGTGAAATAATCCAGACAGAGAAAGAATAAGACTGTATGATTTCACTTATATGTGGAGTCTAAAAAAACAAAACAGATGAACAAATAAAACAAAGTAGAAACAGACTCATAGATACAGAGAACAAATTGGTGGTCGCCAGAGGGGAGGAGAGAGGGAGGGCAGGTGAAATAAGTGAAGGGGATTAAGAGGTACAAACCTCCAGCCATAAAATAAATAAGTCATGGGAATGTAATGTATAGCACAGGGAATATAGTCAACAATATTGTAATAACTTTGTATGATGACAGATGGTAACTAGTCTTATCAGGGTGATCATTTTGCTATGTAAATAAATGTCACAAAAAATTAAAAATAGAACTACCATATGATCCAGCAATACCACTTCTGGGTATTTATCTGAAGAAAACAAGAACAGTAATTTGAAAAGATATGTGCACCCTTACGTTCATTGCAGCATTATCTACAATAGCCAAGATATGAAAGCAACCTAAGTGGCCATTAGGTATCTATCAGTGGATGAATGGATTAAAAAATGTGATACACACACACAATGGAACATTACTCAGCCATTAGAAAGAATAAAATCATCAGTCTCCCTCTTGATAAAGATAGGTGCATCATGGTGGGTGAAAAAAGACTATTGCAAGCTTAATTGAGTTACCCTAATCTCAGCCGTAGTGCCAGATGTGCTATTTTTATAGAACATGCTACTACTGATCTGGTAATTGATTTCTTTCAATCACCACCAGGAAGTAGAACCAGAAGTTTGCATTCACTTAGAATTGACACCAGTACAATTAAAGGTCTTGTCCTGGGGTTTTGTTTACTCTCCTGCTCTCTTTCATAGTACAGTCCAAGGGACCTTGATCATCCGGACATTCCCTCAAACACTGAGCTGGTCCACCATATTGATGGCATCATGTTAATTCAACCTGGGGAGCAAGAAGGGGCAAGTACTATGAATGCCTGGGCCAGAAACATTCACTCCTGAAGTTAGAAGGGAAGCCCTTCAGAGACGAAAGGCAGACTATATAGTGAAGTTTTTAGAGGTGCAGTTGTCTAGGGTCCAAGCTCAGGTATTACCACCTTGCACCTCTACTACTAAGAAAGAATCACAGTATTTGATCAGCCTCTTCAGATTTTTGAGACAGCACACACTGCATTTGGTGATAAGCTGATTACATTGGGCCCTTGCCACCCTGGAGGGCACCAATTCATACATATTGGACTGATACATGTATGTGATCAGTGATCAGATACATATATGTGATATTGAGAGCTCAGAGAATGCTGGTACATTATCATGGAATCACCCAAAATACTGAATGAATGGACCCACATTTGAGGAAGGAGCTGCAACAAAGAGCACATAACCATGGGATGCACCAATCTTTTCTACATACCACAACCACAAAGTACCGGCCAGAGAGAAAATCTGAACCGTCTCTTCAATTGCTGCTTCTCCTCCCTACCCAACTTGCACACTCCCTTGCCAGTGTGTCCTGGATCACGCCCCAAATGAACCATCACACTGGAATCCTCCAGCCTGTGCTTGCTTCTGGGGAGACCAAACTCAAGCATGGGTGTAACAACAGCATGAGTTCTTGTCAGTTTGTCAACATCATTCTTGCTCTTCTAAACATGCCTGCCTTGTTCCACTCCATTTACTGGGCTAGGATAGCAAGAGCATTTATCTGCAGCCAGAATACATCGAATTTTCCCATAGACACCAATTCTTATAATCAGGACACAGGATTTATTAAATTTATTTCAGACTCTGAACTTGACTTTCATTAGGCCTGGCCTGATTTATTTGTAGTGCCTTGAGCCAGTGCTTACTTCCACAGGAAAAAGCATGTTGTAGTAAATTAGGCAGGTTTTATGGAGGGATGTAGACTGTCTTGCTTTTGAGTCTTAGGAGCTTGCTTTATGTTAATGTGCGGTGAGCTAAGTCTGAGTATCATAAACTCTGAGCTGAGTTTCATCATCTGTACTCTGAGAATAATAATATGTATTTTGCAAGGCTTTTTGTAAATGTATTTAAAGCAAGTCACTCAGTGGCTAGCACATAATAAATATTTAACAAAAGCTAATTTTCCTATACTCTTCACCCTAGCTCTGTGTGTAAACTCTCTCTCCTAATCTTCAAAACATTTATAATATAGAACAGAAATGATGTCTATGAGGCTTAAAGGAGATACAGTGAGTGCTGATACACAGTAAGTGCTCAATAAATGTTAGTCCCTTTTCCATATAGCACTCTTTCTATCTGCTTTAAATTGTCAGACTTTTGAACAACTTTATCTAGTCATTACTGGAGAGAAGAAAAGCATATTCTTTAATCAGACTTCAGTTCTTGCCATTTACTTTTTAGAGCAGCGATTCTTGCACATAATCCTTCGACCCTCATCACAGGTTTCTCTCATCACCTGGCTTGGTGTGATGAATGCAGTTTCTATCCCTTCACCCAAAAAGAATCAGTTTGGGAGGTTACCTCTCCCAGAGTAGGCAATTCCATTTTCAAGCCTTTTGTTAGAAAGATGGGAGTGAAAAAAGAGAGTAGGCATGGAAGCTAGAGTGAAGACATGGCCAGTCATGACAAATTTCCACAGAAAGCAATTGCTATTCAGCACTCTGGCTTTCAGGAGAGTGGCCCAGACTCCAGAATTTCTAAATGGGCTGGGCCAGCGGCTTACCAACGCCAGAGCAGCGGGAGCAGTTCACTGGCCTGCTGGCGATAATACGGTGAATTGGTTGTAGGGAATTTAAAAACAATAATAAAACTGACCAAAAGTTGGCCTGCCTTTTTTTTAAATCACCACATGGCAGCAATTCTAAATAATGTTAGTGTTAAAAATTCGTCTCTGAAAAAATCTTTTGTGAGACTGCTGAATAATTACTTTGAGTACTCTTGATATTTATATTACTTATCTTTTAATGAACATTTCATTCTCTTGGAGGTTAGTTTGTTGAGGAGTAGCCCCCATCCTCCATACATGGGGACTCAGCCTCATGCATTTAGTTCAGCACTGTGGGAGATCAAAGTTTGCCCACCCCAAAATTTATCTCTTTATCATGATTATTTTCTCTGACCCGCATTTGACCTCCCCACTAACTGCCTAAAGGAATTTAACTCTGGCTATGGACAGACTGGCAGGGTCCTCGCTAAGCCCATTCTTATCAAAGTTCTGTTTATCAAACATTTACATTTGTAACAGTATCTGCCTCTGTGTACTGGGAAGAGTGGGGGATGACCTTATCTTTGGGAACTTTTATCAGGATGGAAGGAGAGGACTTAAATCTACACACCCTTGATTGCTGTGCTTTCCATTAATCCCCCATAGCTGTCTCTTCCCCCACCCCCAACATCCTCCTTTGTCTACCTGAATATGCTATTTAAGGCGAAAACCTTCACCGTTTGTCGAGAAACTCGGTTTCCCTGGTTTCTCCCATGTATACATGTTATGAAACTTTGTTTTATTTTCTCCCGCTAACCTGTCTTTTAATTATTTGGCCAGCCATAAGAACCTTAGGGGAAAAGGTGGAGGGGGATTCTCCCTCTTCCCCAACAGCACCATCTCCAACCTCATGGGACGTTATACATTCTTGTGTTTAAACAGTAGATTTGAAATCAATGTAATAGCACAGAGAAGATTATAAAGAAACAGAACTAGAGTCATTTCAATCTCTAGCCATGTGCCCATTTGTGTTTAAATTTTAAAACAGTGAAAGAACGAATGCAACTGTAAAGTATATTATTTTAAGTTCAGTAAGTACAAATTTTGGTTCATATGAGAAACGTATTTGTGTTATTTCATGATTATTATTGAAAATAACTTTGTTGTACAGAGGAAAGTATATTAAAATATGACCCACTTTAGATGTCAAATATCCCCTGGGATGAATTTAGAGTGGCAGTCTGGTGAGACAGGGTGGCTAGGGGTTTTACCTTTAATTAGCATTTGCATAGCAGTTTCCATATTTTCATATGGATTGTATTTAACATATCAATAAAAATAACAATGTATTCTAAAGTTGCTTTTAAAATTCACACTTTATATAGGAATGAGAAGTGAATAATTTTTAGTACCAAAAAATAATAATGACAACGTGAAATAGCATCTACATGTACGCCGTCATAATAATGATGTTCAATTTGGCATTAGTTCAATGACATGTATCAAAGGCGTATCACATTTATTCTACTCTCAAAACAAACAAACAAATAAGGATCAGGAAAGGAAAAGTTAGGGAAGTACTTTTCTTCTGCTGTGTAGGAAGCAAAAGCCTCACAGTACATTTAACCTTCAGATCCTCGCCTCTGGATTTATAGATTGAGCTGCAGCATCACTTGCCTTGCTATCATTACTAGTTTCCCCCATTAAGTCTTTATCTAGTCATATACGACGGAATTCACGGTCAAAACAACACTGGTGCATGCGGTCTCGGGGAGGGGCATGAATAGACTGGAGACTCACCACTGCTCTCCCTCCCCAATCTGGGCACATCACTTCTCTTACCACTTTTGCTGTATTCTTTCAGTCTTGAGGCTAGAATTTAAGACTATGGAATTCATTTTTTGGATCAAGAATAAAACCATGTCTGGGGCTGGCCCTGTGGCGCAAGCGGTTAAGTGGGCATGCTCTGCTGTGGCGGCCCGGGCTTTGCCGGTTCGGATCCCGGGCGCCCACCGACGCACTGCTTGGCAGGCCATGCTGTGGCGGCCTCCCATATAAAGTGGAGGAAGATGGGCACGGATGTTAGCCCAGGGCCAGTCTTCCTCAGCCAAAAAAGAGGAGGATTGGCCGATGTTAGCACAGGGCTGACCTCCTCACACACACAAAAAAAACCACCATGTTCCTTAGACATAGATCTGTTGATGGCTAATCTGGAAAAAGATTCTTTAAGAATAGAAGATAACACTTGGCTTCCAAGGCAAAGAGCAATGGCAGACATGGAAGCAAACTTAATTTATTCACAATTTGTCAGTTCCAGCAGTTGTCTGATTTTCACCCCAGACTCTTTCTTTTTCCTGTTAGGCATCTGCTGGTCGTCTAACATGTCTTTCTGGGCCAGCTCATTTCCACACATTCAGACTCAGACTCCTGTCAATAAAGTCAGGATTGTCTGTTTATCTCCATGAAGATCTCATGTAAACAGGACAGACTTTACATCTTAGTTGTTTTTCAGAAAAGCCATGAATACTGTGAAATTGCTACTGGTATAGAGAAAGCAAACATTGTTACAAGCTAAAAGCATCTGGGCAATTTCCTTCTCTAGCTTTCTCTATCATTGAACGTATTTATAATTCCCCAAGCACAAAAGTCCCCTCTCAGCCGCTGCTCTTGTACCTTCCAGGGGAGAATTCCAAATGCCTTGGTAGTGATTAAGATAATGTAAATAAATAAATAGCATAATGCCCTTCCTTCATGAAGAAATAATAGCCAAATTTGGTTTCCACATAATGGTAGTATTGAGTCCTATTTTTAAGCAATTCTGCTTAGGAATATTTTGAAGACAGAAAAATGAAAGCTTATTGTTGGTTCACGATCTCCAGCGTTTGGTTCGTAACCTCCAGTGAAATCTGAAACTGACCTCCACACACACGGAGGGGCAGGGAGAGACTGAAGAAAGATGCAGGTCACTCCAGATTGGTAGGTGGCAGGTTTAATAAGTGAGAGAATTCACACATGAGGCTTATCCTGAGCGGCAGCAAAACCAGTAGATTTCCGCATCCGCCCGCCAAAATCTTAAAAGTTTCTAGAGGCCTTAACGGGTTCAGTCACATATACCATCCAGATGGTCTCAACAACACACTGCTCTCTTGAGGCTGTGTCCTTGAAAATGGCTCCTGCTGGGGGAACGTGGGCAGAATGCACATTCCAAAGACACGGCAGGGGGTGGGGAGCCCCCCATTGCCCCGGTCCGGCTCTTGGGTCAGCGGGTGGTCACATCCTCTCCATGACCTCCTTCAACATTTATAAAGCAAGAGAAGGTTGAAAAATCATTTACTGTCATTAACATTAATGTTATTATGAGACAAAAATGGTTGGAATTGGATTGAATGATTGGGAAGCCTTATTTTTATAAATATCATTCTTTTAAAGTATCTGTATGTTTTTTCAAACTAAGATGTTTACAGTGTAATAAAATTATTACAGTGCAATATAATTTTTGAAAACCCCATGTACTCCAGCTCTATCAAGTATCAGCATTTTCCCATATTTGCAAGCTAGCAGGGCTCTGTGTTATGGTGTTTGAGGGTCCAGACTTCAAAGTGATACTCCCTGGATGCAATCCTCATTCTGTGACCTAAGTAAGTTTCTTGCTGTATAGCTTTGGGTAAGTTACTTAACCTCTCTGAGCTTCCGTTTCTCAACTGTAAAATTAGCATAATAATATCTCATAGAGTTTTTATAATTTTTAAATATACTGATGCCTGGCATACAATAAATACTCAATACATGTTTATTATAATAATTTCCTTAATATTAAATGATAAAAACTTGAGATACAGTTGAATCTACCCGAGTACCTCTACCCAACTCCCTATTTCCCCAGAGTAACTGTCGGTCTGAATTTGTGTTTTTAATTTCCAGGCATGCTTTTATGTCATTACTAGTACACTTATAAAGTGTCCATAAGTAATATTTATGTTTTTTATACTTTTCAAACTTTATATTAATGCTATTATACTGTACATATTGTTATGTAACTTTTTCCCTCAGTACTAAGATTTAGACATGCTTTTACTGATTTATTTAATAAGTACTCATTGTGTGAGTAGACCATTTTATTCTCTAGTTGATGGGGTATTCAGATTGTTGCCATTGTTACAATGATTCAGTGGACATTATTGTACAAATCTCCTTGTATATTTGTTCCTGAGTTTCTCTGGACTATAGATCTAGAAGTTGTATGGCCAGATCAAAGGAAATTCATCTTTTTTATTGAGTATTGCCAAATTGCTCTCTAAAACAGTTGTCCTAACTTAAGCACCAACCAGCGATGTGTGAGAACGTCTATTGTGTTAAGCCTCACCAACACCTAGTATTATCAGACTTTTTAATTTTTCCCAGTCTGATTGGTATGACAATCTCTTATTTTGATTTGCCTATTTCTAGCTTCTAATTAAGTTAAACCTCTTTTCATTTGTTTATTGGGCACTTAGATTTCCATTTCTGTGAATTTTCTGTTCATTTTCTGTGCTCACTTTTCTACTAGATTGTTGGTCTTTTTTTTTTTTATTGGTGGTAGGAGTTTTATTTTGTTTGGTTAGTATATTTTGGATACAAATCCTTTGTTGGTTATGTGTCTTGCAAATATCCTCTTCAGGTCTGTGTGTTTGATTCATTTGGTTTTGTTTTTACTTCATTTATGGTAACTTTTTGAATAGCCTTGTTTTTCTCTAATTTAGTCAAATTTATCAATTTTCCTTTATGGTTGTGATATTTTTGTCTAATCATTTAAGAAAGTCTTTCTTACCCTGAGGTCATAAAATATTCTCCTTTATTTATTTTTTAAATTTTGAAGTTTTAAAGTTTTATTTTCATATTTATGGTCTTAATAAACTTGAAAAAAAATATATATATTTTCCATATGGTGTGAGGTAGAAATCTAACTTTATTTTCCATGTGAGTAAACATCAACAATGTTTATTGAATTGTTCATCCTTTCCCACACTGATTTGTAATGCCATCAGTGTCATATTTCAAGCTTCTTTACACACATCAGTCTGTTCCTTGGCTCTCTATGTTGTTCTGTTGGTTTATTTATCTGTTCCTCTGCCAATAACACACAGTTTAATTTACTCCAGCTTTATAGTATATCTTGCACATCTCCTCCCACTTCCCACAACACACAATTTTGCTCTCCTTCTTTTCTTTAGACATTTAAAAATTTTAAATTTATATTCTTTGTCCTATACTCTTCCCTATTAATTTTATGATAGCCGGTCCAGTTTGCAAAAGATTATGTGGAAATTTTGATTGAAATTGCCTTAAACTTAGAGATTAATTTGGATGAAATCCCATATTTAAAATTGGAATCTTCCAGTCACTAAGTATGCAATATCTTTTTTTTTTTAAGTAGTAGCTTCTAATTTTATTTATTTATTTATTTTTTCCCCCATAGCCCCAGTAGATAGTTGCATGTCATAGTTGCACATCCTTCTAGTTGCTGTATGTGGGACACGGCCTCAGCATGGCCGGAGAAGCGGTACGTTGGTGCGCACCCCGGATCTGATTCCGGGCTGCCAGCAGCGAAGCGCCTGCACATAACCGCTAAGCCACCAGGCCGGCCCTGCAATATCTTTCTAGATCTTTTATGTGCTTTGGTAACATTTTGCAATTTTCTCAAAAAAGTTCTTGTATCACTTTTGTTAGATTTATTTCTAAATTCTTTATGGTTTTTGTTGCTATAATTGATTACATAGTCCAATATTCTAATGGAGTGTAGGAATATCATTGACTTTTATATGTTGACTTTTTATATGATCTTTATATTTTGGTGAATTAACTTATACATTTTATTAGCATTTATTTTTTCTAGTTCCTATGGATTTTCTTTGCAAACAATTATCTTCTGAAAAACAAAGTGTACCTTTCTTTCCAATATTTATACTTATTTCTTTTTCATCATTTATTTCGTTGTCTCAGAAATCTATTACAATGTTTAATAGAAATGACTATAAGGGAAATCTTTGTCTTCTTGACTCTTACTGGAATACTTCTAAAGTTTAACCATTATTTTATTAAAAAACTTTTCCTTTATATTAGTTTGATAATCATTTTTGTTGTGAATGAATCTTGCTTTTGTGTTTCTAGTCCTTAACAATGTTATCTTCTTTTTGATCCTGTTTATGTATACTCGACTTTCTCTTGGTATTTTATATATCATCGCTATGTGTTTGGATCAGACAGGATTGTCTAAATGTGAAGGTACTATACTCTCCTGTCTGGTAGTTTCATAATCACATTTTAAAAAAGAGAAAAATCATAATCCCCCAAAAAATCTGCCTGAGATATTAAAAAGTGGCTTTCAGAAAACCCACGTCTAACAAATTAATTGTGATGGTGTCCAAAATCCTAGATGTTTACCATGGGCTATTTTATTTTTATAGCATGATGTTGGGTTAGGCAAACATTTAAATATGAGTTATCGTCTTCTGGAGGTATAACTTTTATTGTTTCCTTGATAACAGGAAAATAATTTGCTAAGTTACTAAAGATGTTTCAAACTGCTGAAGTTTTGATAGTCTACAGAAGGAGTTGGCAAACTTTTTCTATAAAGAGCCAAATAGTAAATATTTTCTGCTTTGAGGACCATATGGTCTCTGTCACAATTGCTCAGCTCTTCTGTAGTAGCAGTACCGTAGACAATACATAAATGAATGGATGTGACTGTGTTCCAGTAAAACATTATTTACAAAAACAGGTAGCAGCTGAATTTGGCCCACAGGCCATAGTTTGCTGCCTCCCGATCTACAATAATCTTTAGAAGTGAATTCTAAATTAGTTGTTCAAGAATATAAATATAATCATAAAAAATATTAAGTCCATGAATAAAAAATTAACTATACTTATCTTTTCATAATTATGTTAAATAGAAAAATGAAGTATTAATTTAAAAAGGTTTATATGTTGTCAATATCTTTTCTGAATGTTAGACTCAAAATGAATAAGGCACATGCTCAGAAAATTAGATGGATACATTTATTTTAACTTGGACATTGCTGATCGATAAATATTAATTTATCTCTACTGTATAACTCATTAACAATAGTAACAGTAATTAATATCCTAAGATTTACAAATTATAATTCTTTGGGGTACAGTTCTATTAGAACTCAATGTAAAGTGAGTTTCCCTTTGACATCTAAATTATTTGAGGATGTATGTCCCACTGTAACCAACTAGGTGCCTCAAGAAGCTCAGGGGTGGGTTTGGAGGCAATTAACTGTTTCTCCAAGCTGTTTCTTTTCCTTTTGTATGTTAAGGAGATGTAAACACCAGCCATCCTGAAACTGCCCAAGCTAGAAACTCAAGGGAGATGTAACCACCAGCCATCCTGAAACTCACCAAGCCTCACCACAAGAGCTATGCCCATGACCTTTGCCTTATTTTTAATGCAAAAATCTCTCCAGGAGGAGTTTAGGCCTCATTAAGTGAAAGCATGTTCTCCTGCTGAGCCTGTGCAAGTGAATACCCGCCTCTTCGTTTTGAATATTCATTCCCCCACCAAAATAAAAGTTCCCTCTTCCCTTTGTTTGGGGATGCCTTGACTTTGGAAATGATTCCTCATGGCCTCCTATTCGCTACAAATACACTTTACCTTGTGAGACAACTTCCACTGGTGTAGAGTCTTATTTAACTCACCAGGAGGCGAGCCCACTTGGTTCAGTAACACCACTACTAGAGGTGATGCTAATAAGACCATGATGGAGAAAGCAAGAAGAATCTAAATTATAACAGAACATAGAAACTCTAATGTTAAAATATTTCTACATGCCTTCAAAAATTAGCTACCAAACAGGAGAATAAAGGATCTTCTATAAGTAATGTAGAAAGCTCTATGGCAAATATTATTCTTTTTAGGGGAATTAAAATCCCCAGAGTCGACCATAAGCAGGGCTAGGAAGCAGGCTGTGAGTTTTATCCTCAGCCTCCGTTTTCATCCATCTAATGCCAGTTTCTCTTATGTGAAGTAATATGTATTCTATGCCCTCACATCTTGTCTCCATCAAAATCTCCACGCAAGAGGGCATCTAATTTTTATGGTATTTGCAATTTTTTGTAAGGGTGTTTGAATTTCCAACTTAGTCTTTACTGTGCATTGAAAACAAATTCATCCTTTGCTAAAAGGCATTCCAGGTCGTCATGAAGAAATTGGGTAGGGAGAGGGTAGAGAGAAGGATATTTTGGTGCTGAGAGGGCAGTCATCTTGGGGTCCCTGAAGTCATATCTTTTAGATTATTGCCGATTCAGACGATGAACCTGGTAAAGATGGTGTATGTGGTAAATACCAAAATCTGGTTTTTGGACAAAACCCAGAAAATAAACCAAAGTAAGGAATTTAAGAAGCCACACTACATTCAATTACACAGCTGCTGTACTTTAGCTTCATTGTAGTAATGTTTCTTTCTTCTAGGGAGGAGGAACAGGGGGGCTCGTACAGGCTCAGAAATTTGTCTTACCAAAGGACACCTAGCTTTACACACAGGAGCAGAAAGCTGATCCAAGTGTAAATTGCTCGAGGATTCTAGGTTGAACTTATTTTAGAGGTCTGGGGTTTAAAGAGAATCTAGTGTAAAAGATTATAGAATGTGCCTTAGAAATTTGAAATATTGGAGGCATACTGAATTTTGAAATGTTCACCTTAAGTCTGAATAAAGATCTGTGTAAATCGGTGTGAGAAGCATAATGTTAAATTACTCCAGTGATAAAAGCTGTCCCTTTTGCTTCATAAGACAGTATCTCTGGCAAAAGGAAGAATTCTCAATACTAAAACTGGGGAGGACTGTACATAGAAGGCAAGAAATGCATTGTTTTCAATAAAAACACCGCCAGTCTTCAGTTTGGTAATTGGAGAACATCTGTGCAGGAGACATCGCCACTGAAAAGGTTCAATCATCTTGTTGCTTTCCATGTTGACTGATATTTTGCAAAATGAGACACATGGCAAGGAGAAGCCTTGCTATTGTTTTCAGAGGCCAAATGAAATGATGCACTTCAGGGCATTCCAAAATAAAAATAAAAGTAGCAAATATAATTTAGGCATAGAACATTCCTGAACTAATTTAATTGCGTATTTCTTTAAAGCGGACAACCACCTGGAAGCAGTCATAACAGCAGCAACAGCAAATCGATTTTGGTGAGCAAACTAAGTTAAATATTAAGATCTAATAATATACTGTCTTGGAAGCAGCTGTGAGCTTATTTATTTCCTTTTTAGAACAGTGCTAATAGTTTACAAACAGAACATGTCTCTATTATATTATCTCACTGAAAACAGAATTATTGATTTCTACTAAAAAAGCATAAAATAAGTACATATCTCTAAGGCTTATAGGAGTTATATAGTAATATCAAAGATATTACTGAGAACTTTGAGATTTTTTTCCTCTGGAAAAGGCTTTCAATACTTCAAAATGACATAAATAGAAATTATCAAATAATATAATGTGTGTCTGAGTATTTGTGTGTTGTCTAACCAAAAAAACGTGGTTATCGAGGCAGGTGTGTGCTCTGTATAGTAATTAGAAATTAGCATAAAGGGTCTCTTGACTCTAGTCAGTACCTCAACATTTAAGATATTTCCCTATTTCAAGGCTAAAGAAAAATATATAATTGGATGAGGTTTTCCCCGTGCCAACTAATATAACCTGGTTCCTGGAACTAAGGAGGTTTTAGAGTGGGCAAGGAAGTGGCAGTCTAGGGAAACTAAGTTTCAATCTTCGAGTCAAAAGCAGCTACTTGTTATAGGGCTTGAGAAGATTTTTTTTTTTTTTTTTGGTGAAGAAGATTAGCCCTGAGCTAACATCCGTTGCCAATCCTCCTATTTTTGCTGAGGAAGATTGGCCCTGGGCTAACATCCATGCCCATCTTCCTCCTCCTCATATGTGGGACGCCTGCCACAGCATGGCTTGATAAGTGGTATGTAGGTCCGTGCCCAGGATCCGAACCCGCGAACCCCGGGCTGCAGAAGTGGAGTGTGCGAACTTAACCACTACTCCACAGGGCCAACCCTTGAGAAGATTTTTATATGCTCACTTTAGAGTCAACTCAATTTTTTTTCTTTAAATATCAAATAAACACTATTCTCTGATGTTATTAAAATATGAATATATGGCTGTATGCATGTAGTTTCTTGAATGCTAACCACTGAGGATACCTTAGTAAAACAAGAAATGTGGTTCCTATCTTATCACTCTAGACAGTAAGTTCCCACTTCCAGGGGATGAAAAGTCTAGTGCTGTAATACAACTTAAAATGGGTGAAGATGGGATGGTGTTATGTGATTTTACCAAGTTTCTTTTGGTTCTGCCTGAAATTGGGGATATGGTAGGAAAAGGCAATGGATATAAAAACATATTTTACAAAGCTCAACTTATTAAAAAGAGTTCAGAAGTAATTAATCTGTAAGATTCCTGCAATGAATCCATATTAATTATGAACTAATTAATGATTTGCTAGAACTCAGGATTCTAGTATTATCTCTGCTCTAAAACAAATACCAAATGACTTCAAAGATATTCCTACTTATTTCAGGAACAACACATATTTTAAAAATAGGAAAAACATATTTTACATTCTTCTCAGTGGTGAAAGCACAGTAATTCAAAATTAGTTTTGCATCACGCGAACATTTCAGTCATTAAGGAACCTGAATATATATTTCTTAATATTATGGATCAGGGCTCATACATAGTCAAATCACTCTTGACTAAAGGAGTATGACATTTTCTTCTTAAAACTGAGGTGGAAATCGACTAAGTTTTTTTCTTTTTTCAGGGGAAAAGCTCATTTTTCCATTCTCATTTCAATTTCTGGCATGTGAATGAGGTATGGCACTTTAGTACCCCGAAGATGATGAATCAGAGCAGTGTCCTAGTCAACACTTTTCTGACCATTTGATAACAGGCATTTTTGGAGATCTTGTGGCCATTCCTCCATAGCCACAATAAATTACAGCTTGCCATTTTCAAATCTGCTCTCGGGTATTATTTCAGTGGCATTAGCATTAAAATACATTTCTTCAAGATAAATGAATTCAACATAAGACAGATGAAAAATTAAAAAAAGAAACCTTCTAGTTCTAGAATAAGCCGCTCTTTAGATTTAAGATTAGCAGACATCATTTGCCCCAGTAGTTGCTGGAAGAAAATTGGTCAAATAGCATTTGACTAACATTATGAGATGACAAGCTCTCTTTTAATGACTCTGATTATGTATTCACTGGCTACATGCACGTCTCGCTTTATTGTCTACAGATTACATGTGTGACGTATAATCAATCACAATACGGAGTGCACACATTTCCTTCTGTTTTTGATTAACCCTTATTTCTCTCCTGAAGACATTTTCATGTATCTCAACACGTGTAATCAAGTCAAAGGAGAATATGATGAATGGTGAGTGCTTAATTGTTGCATAAACTAGATGTGTCGGGTATTAATGTAATCAAACATGAGTTTGTAGGCTGTGAATTTTCAAAATGGCAGAACGAAATGACTTGGAGCAAATAGAATTGGTTAAACTGAATTGTTTTCTCCTACAGTATAACAACGACTCACCATATGTCGTCAAATTCAACTTCTGTTTTATTGGGACGTTTTGTTTGATTGCTTTTCATGTCAAGTGAAGTAGAAAGTTCCTTAGATTAATCTATAAATTGAGAATATCTGATATTTTTTGAGAAAAATATTGTGATGTGTGGATAATAAATCTCACTAACCTGGAACAAGTGGATTACTCTCGACATTAAGGGAATACTCATAAAAATTATGTGCTTGTAAGTGAGACTGTCATATATACATCTCCAACATTGCATCCCTGAAAAACAAACCACTTTTCCCAAACAAGATTATGTTTCACATGAATAATTCTCACTGTTTTAATATTACTTTCTGGAATGTCTATGAAAGCACAGGAAACACCATGTTAGCTATCAAGAGGAACAGAAGTTTGACGGGTGATGGAATGTTATCAGAGCATCTCAGAATTGGAAGGGACATTATAAGTCATCTGGAATAATTGTTTTCTAAACTTCAATTATTTAAATACCATTCTCACAGTTTTTGCCTATCCCCATACCCTTCTTTATTAGTTCCCTATTCCTGCTGTAAACAATTACCATAAACTTGGTGGCTTAAACAATACAAATTTGTTGTCTTTTAATTCTGTAGGTCAAAAGTTGGGCATGGGTCTCATGGGCTAAAATCAAGATTTGATGGGGCTGTGTTACTTTCTGGAGGCCCTAGGGGACAATCCATTTCCTTACATTTTGCACCTTCTAGAGGCCACCCACAGTCCTTGGCTCATGGCCTGCCTTCCTCCATCTTCAAAACAGCAGCATTGCATCTCTGTGACCCCACTTCTGTCCTCATGTCTCTTTCTGACAACAGCTGAGAAAAGCTTTCTGCTTTAGGACTTATGTGATTAGATTGGGCCCACTCAGATAGTCCAGTGTAATCTCCCCATCTCAAGGTCCTTGACCTTAATCCCATCTGCAAGTTCCCTTTTGCCAGGTAAAGTAACATATATATAGATTCCGGGGATTAGGAGGTAGATGTCTTTGGAGGGTTGTTTTTCTGCCTACCACACCTTTTAATATAAACTAGTTAATGTTTTTATCTGATTCACTTATTTATTTAGATTTATTTTTAACAGAAAAATTTATATAATTTCCATAAAAGGAAATCCAAAAATGAGAATAAATTCCACGAAGGTAGAACAATGGTATCAGATTTAGTTAAATGAATATTATTGCCTCTGAGGGCTCAGAAACTACTGTTCTCTTGGTTGAAAGGTGGGTTAGCATGTTTGAGTAGTATTAAAGGTATAGTAGCACCAATATGAGGCTTTCCCCTAGGCAGTAATGGAAGGATTGAAACTATAATCGAAAAGAGAATGGAAAGGTCTCATTAGGCATGTCAGTGATTTTGAATGCTGTGTCCATGTAGTGCCGAAAAGCATTTCATGACCCGCTAATAGTTCATTTCTCACCAGAAATCTATGTCCTGCATTCTGAGAAGCTCACAGGTAGTGGCTCAAGTCCCTATTGGTACAGAAGATCCCCTTGATAAAACCCTTGTCCCATGCCCATTCAGTCCTGGGCTTGAGCAGTTTCTAGTGGTCAGATTTCTGATTGACTGGGCAGCTCATTCATTAAGTGAGGTTTTTTAAATGTGTAAGCGCATTACACGTGGTGCTTCATTGGGGAATGAATCTTTTTTTAGGGATTTCCACCCACTTGTCCTAGCTCTATACTCTAGCATTACAGAACAAGTCAAATTACCCAGCAGAGGAGACTGAGAAGAGTGTACAGAGTTTGACTCAGACAATCTGGGTTCAAGTCACAGCTCTGCCACTAACTGGTGGAGTATTTTGGAACAAGTCTATGTTTTTACAAGCTGAAGAATGGGGAATGGTATAATAATATTAATACCAACTACACAGAACTTTTATAAAAATTAAATGTGCTAATGATGTGAAATTTTTTAAGCCATAAACTTGATGACCAAATAATAACTGATTGTCCAAATTGGAACATTTCTGAGAATGAAAAAGGGTGTGTTAATAATTGTGTTGCTACAACAGGCATAAACTGGGACTGCCCTAGTAAATCAAATGCAGGTTCATACTAAACATAGGAGACTTCATTAATTTTAATCACTTCCTGTTTTAAAAGGAAGAGCTTCTAAATCTGAAGTCAAGTGATATCAGCTCTGTTTTTTGTATGTTTGTTTTTAGCCTAAATTGGTCCATTTCTTTCAAATATTCCAATATGATATGTTTCTTAGACTCCTTTTCCTGGTCAACCTTATACAGATTGGGCATAGTTTTTTCAGTTTTGTTTTTGAAAGTCAACAGAGTGTAGAGTGCCTGGATTCAAATTTCGGCTCTGCCTCTTACCAGCGTGGGCACATTTCTTAACCTCTCTGTATCTCAGCGTGCTCATCTACCTGCCTCACATGGTTGTAATGAAGAGTAATGAATTACTATCTATCTCTGGAGGACTTAGACTCATGCCTGGCACATATAGACATGATATAAGTGCTGTTATATGGAATAAATAAATGAGGTTACTGGAACTGACAATACTCAAAACAGCAATCTACAATTTTTTGTGAGGGTCTACATTAGACATTGAGATAAAGCAGTAAACAATAAAGACACAGTCCCTGCCTTCAGGGAGCTTAAAGGACAGCAGAGACAATAGAGGTTAAGCAAGCAATTGAATAAATTAATGAGTTGCAATTGTGACTAGAGCTGTGAAGGAGAAAAGCAAGATGCAGGGAGAGTGTTTCACCTCTTCGGGGGCCCAATTTTATCTGACCAGTCTAGACTACAGAGGGACAATTATGTCTCCTGTGCTGACACCAGAAGCATATTAATTAATGTAAAAATTCATTAGCTTCCAAACAGCTGTGTCACACTATGAACTGGTGTTCAGCTTGTGGTCATTAATGCCCTCAGATCTTTCTTTGCACGAGAGGAAAGAATGCTGTCAAATGGATCCCCCAGCTCTGTAACTTTTTAATTGATTTTTTTTTAAAGCTCAAATGGAGATTTCAAATTTATTTATTTTTATTTATTTATTTATTTATTTTTATTTTTATTGTTTTAAAATTTTTTACTGATGATGCACTTCCTTATTGCCTTCACCCAGGATATAATGCTTGATACATGATAGGTACATTACAAATATTTTTGAGTAAATAACCCTAAGATTTCTTTGAAATTTTTACCAGTCATGTCATAATTTGGGCTCATAACAACATTGTGGTCAACACAGACTTCTAGTGTTTTTTTTTTTTTTTTAATTTTTTGTTTATTGCAGTAACATTGGTTTATGACATTGTAATCTATGCAGAAATAGAAGTACAATGACGTACACCTGAAATTTTTACAAATTTATTTTTAATAAAGTTCATCTTGATGTCTTTGGTCCTTGCTCTAGTCTGTCAAAATAATTTCTAATTTTGGTCCTTCATGCACCATGTTAACTCTTCTTTTTAGATTGTCATCTCTAAATTTGGTAAGCATCCTTTCTATGTCTTATGAAGGCATTTGTAAGAGTTCTAGTTTCTAGATCTTTTCAGTTTACTTATTTTAATTTTTATAAAAGTAATACCTGTTTCTAGTACAAAATGTAGGAAGATAAGAAGAGGTTTAAAAAAATTAAAAATCTCTATCACACCTCAACATTTATGGAATGTCATTGCTCTCTTTTCTAATTTGAGGAAAATATACTGAAGAAATCAGGAGCATATGGCATATATGTTTTTGAAACTATGGAGCACATATCTATGTCTTTAGATTTGCTTCCACGGCACAATTTTAAAAGGTGCAATTTTTTTCAATCCATATTTTATTTAACAAACTCTTCAGTTGGGACTTTATGTTATTTCTATTCTCTTGCTATTATAAAATAAAGCTCTGATAAACATCCTTGTAGATAAGATTCTAAATACATTGGAGGCCAGGAATTTTTACATCTTTGTAAGAGAGGGATTTTTCCCTCCCTTGTTAAACAATGACTTCTAAAGTGGTTTCCTCAAGGAATCTTCTGTTCCTTGACCGTCCAGTTTAAAATCCATCTCATCCTCCTCCCCGGACACCATAACTCCTTGTTGCCTTTCTCTGCCTTGTTTTCTCCCCAGACACTTATCATAATTTAACACATTATCTAATTATCTTATTTATTTGCTTATGGTCTATCACCCCCTCACTGGAATGCAAGCTCCATAGGGAAGGATTTCTGTTTTGCCCACCGCTGTATCGCCAGCACCTGGAACGTACCCGGCACCCAGTAGTAAGCACTCAATCAATGTCTGTTGAGAGATTGTGAAAGGGTCTAGTTTCTTGGGGATACAAACTGCTAGAACAACCATATACCACCCCCCACCCCTTCTCTGCTGACAGCTTGCAGCATTCCTGTTCTGCGGTGGTGATAATCGGTACTCACTTATTTCTCTCTCTGGCAAGGGAAGCTCCTGTTTTCCTCTGTAGGTCTCAGGAGGCATGAGGCCAAATTAAAGCTTGCCCATATATTACCCATGCAATGTGTTATTTTAATCTTTCCAACAATCATATTGGTAGGTTTTACTCATACCAATGTGGACAAAGGGGCTCAAGGAGGTTGCATAATTGGCTGGAGGTCACCCAGTTAGTGGTAAAATGTTCTTAATAAACTGTGAACACTGCCTCTCAGTAAACAGCTGAGTGACTCTGGGTAAGCCATTTAATTTCTCTGATTCTGTTTCCTCATTTATAAAATTAAGGGGTTGGATCTGATCTCTGAATCTGACATAAAATTATTTCGTGACCAGTATGAACTATTTATCTCTTAAAGGATTATTAATTGTGTTCTGATAGAGGGACTTTTTCCTTTCTACTAATACCTCTATTAAGCAAAGGATGAATTTCTGCAGGACCCTTTTAATCTTAGAATTCTAAAAACCATAGACAGAAGTAATCAGTCAAATATCGTGTTCTACAATATCAAATTAGGGAGTTACAGTATAAAACTATTATACCATGCTGACCAAATATTACCAAAAGTATTGTAACACACTGTGTTTCTAGGCATGATATGTAAATTAAAATTTTAAATCATTCCTTTATTCTCTGAAAATAACACCCAATTTCTGTTTTTTTTTTTTTTTGTGAGGAGATCAGCCCTGTGCTAACATCCGCCAATCCTTCTCTTTTTTTGCTGAGGAAGACGGCCCTGGGCTAACATCTGTGCCCATCTTCCTCCACTTTATATGGGACGCCGCCACAGCATGGCTTGCCAAGCAGTGCGTCGGTGCGCGCCCGGGATCCGAACCAGCGAACCCTGGGCCGCCGCAGCGGAGCACGCGCACTTAACTGCTTGCGCCACCGGGCCGGCCCCAACACCCAATTTCTGTAAGATGACAATCATTGAGCATTTAATGTCTGTTCAAGAGAGTCTAAACCCTTTGATGTATCAATCATTTAATCTCCCCAACAATGTGGTGAGATATGGAGTATTATTATTTCCACTTTAAAGATGAGGAAACTTGAGTAGAACATTTTAAGGAAATTTTCCAAAGTCACACAGAATGAGTGGCAGAATCAGGATTTGGACCCAAACTGTGTAATTTCAAAGCCAGCACATCTAGAAACAACATTATATTACTCAGTGCCTAGAAGTTGTGTTCTGGGGTATTTATATCCCAGCAGGGGGAAAATAAGGTAGATTAGGTCTATGACACAAGAGAAAAACTTATGGCATATTTGAGACTCAATTATATAAAATGGGATTATAATAGAATAGATGTAATAGAATTTGTATATTCTATATAATAGAATAGAATTCTATGTAATAGAATAAAATTCTACAATGATATCATTCTTTCACACTATTTTTCATCTTTTTTTTATTTTTAATTTTCATTATTTTACCAGTCTTACCTATTGAAATACGTAAAGTGCATTTTCTTCCTTCTTTACATCCAAGCTATATAACTACATTGCCATAGTTATCAAATTGTTGTTTTAAGGAATCAGCAATAATATATTAACTTTTACCTTAGTACACCTGTTACTATTTGGTGACTCATCACGTGAATGTGTCAGCCTACAGGAAAAGCTTCATTCTGCAGCATTTGAATTAGCTGCTTCTGCTGATAATTAGCTTCTCTTACAGTTAGGTCAATTCTAAATTGCTTGACTCTGATTATTTGTGATCCCTTTCCTTGGTTTTGGCATGTCAGTAGTCTGTGTTTAGTGCATAAATTCCGAATGACAAAATTTAATGAATATCTTCAAGTTAATCTTCCACTTTGTGTCCCTAGTGAAGATCAGCAGTGGTCGGTCAAAGAAAATTTTGGAAATTACTGTTGTCCATGCTGCTACTAAGAATGAAAGCTACCTAGAGTAAACAAAAACAATGCTATGCACCCACATAGCATTCATGTATTTGATAAATATTCATTCAAATGCCTTCTGCAAGAGGAGACTTGGCCTTTGCCTTCAATGAACTTTCAGTCTTAATCCTCAAATACCATCTTACCTAGTAGCCTCATCATAAAAGTGTTTTTGTTGTTGTCACTGTTATCCATGAGATTGGTTATGATTCCAGAGTTCATGTCATTTCACCCCCGTAAGAGAGGCCAATTATCAGCAGAAGCAGCTAACTGAAATGCTGCAGAATGAAACTTTTCTTGTAGTTTATATGCTGATAAATTCAAGAATGAGTCACTAAATAGTAATGTGTATTAAAGTAAAAAGTTGAATATATTATAACCTCTTTCTTGATACAACAATTCTATAACTATGGCTATAGAATCTCCAGTTGTTTGTTTTTAAGTGGTGGAATGAAAACTCTTGATGTAGAATTGCCACAAGTCTACATGCAAGGAATTCATACAAATTATAAGAGTTTATTATTAACAATATGCACAAATCCAAGCAGAAAAATTCTTAAAAATACACTTAAATCATCTAGCCATTTAATATCTGGAAGGAATTGTTATTTTGGAACTATGTATATCACGTGCTGTGTTAATCCTTTCTATGCATCTGAATCTTGCTGAAACAAATCTCATTTTATTCATTATTGTCTTACTATTTTTTAAAAAGGATGTTTTATTTATACATTTTTATATACACAAAATGTATCACAAATTAGAATCATTCTCTTAGTCAAGTTAACTGCTGTCAATTGTGTCATGGAGTTTTGATATAGTTTCCACTTTGGCAAGCCAAAATTGACAAAACTAAATATTGGCACAGACTGTCAGGTCAAAAATGAACTCCTAATGTGACAACTGAAGTGAACTGCTATAAAACCTGGTTGTCAAAACAGAAGTTATGGCTTTGTAATGTAAATACACTTAAAAGTACAAGTTTCTCAGGCACCCATCTGCCAAGTGACAGGATACGATATGTCCTGTGGTGCTCCACTATGTTCACTCCTAAGTATAGGGCCAGGAAGACTGTGCTAAAGCCTCAACAAGAAGAGACTTCCTGTCAATTGTACTTCTTGATTTTAATGTTATATGGTTTCCGTGTTTCTTATGGTGATAATCTATTATTTTTATACTGATAAAATCTCCTTTCGATGGAAATTATAAGATTCTATTCTAAAATATGATCTAAATCATATTTTTATTGTAAGGAAAAAACAAAGAGCTGTTTACAAAATTATTTAGGGAAAGAACTAATCCTTTCCTGGCTGTTTCCAGGTAAAAAGATAATTTTAGCACTATCTCTGGTATGGCATTGAACTAGGCACTGGGGATCAATGCCTGCAAACTAGATGTACGTAGGTTATCATCCCGGGCTGTTTCAGGGGGGGTTCAGAAAGCATGATGATGAACATCTATAGATTCAAAATAGGCGGAAATTATAAATCTCCAATACTTAAGACATAGCATAGAGCATAAAATATGTAATTAGGGAATCAGCTTTTATAAAACCTAAAATTTTAAATCTAAGCTACTCTAACCACACAAGTTTTAACAATTTGCTATGGTCAATTGAACATCTATTGTGTATTAAGCATGAATATAGATACTTAACATATGTCATCTAATTGAATTACACCCGTGCAGAAAGGATTCCCAGGGGAGAGAATAATCAACCCAGAAAGCATTCATTAAAGAGATTTCTAAGGAAGAGAAATGTTCTTGAAAATAAAAGGAGCCAACATGAATTACGTGTCACCCAGTTGTCAGTGGTGTTTGGGGAGGAGTCCAGAGTTTTTCCATGAACTTTAGTCCGTGAAAACAAGTACATTAACTACTTTTCCCTCTTCTATTCAGGGCACCGTTTTTTAAAGTTGACAACCTCCTGCAGGGATGTTCTGAAAGACAGAGACATCTTGTCAGAATTATAAATGTCCTTGGTGGATGAGGCAGAAAGGGTTGACTGTGTGGGACATTTCTGACAAGTCCTCAGGATTTGAAGTGGTAACCATCTTTTTTGGCTAGGTTTTTTGTTTTGTTTTGGGTGAGATGAGATGTTTTAAAAACTGTGAAGAATAGAACTTTTCAATACGTTTACCTGTAATCATGTAGGAAAGGATATGCGTACAATTTAGCACATAGTTGGTGTTCAATATATGTTTATTTCATCTAACACCATCGCTGCTGACAACTTCTGAGTGAGAGGTGAATGGCTGACTCTAATGGCTGCCAGAGGGAGCACGTAGGGTTGCTTGGTCACTGGACAGCTAGTGACTGTCCAGTCACTAGCCTCCTCCTTTTGCTTCTAACATAAGCCATGCTCCTGCCACAGTCCAAACTGAATTCATATACATATACGTAGATACCAATAGATAGCCATAATATAAGTGTGTTATCTATGGAGTGTATACACAAAGATATATATGTGTGTATATGCATGCATATATCTGTGTGTGTGTATACATTTGTATGTGGCATATGTATTTGCCAGCTCCTTATTCTTTTGGAAACTGTTGGCCTTCCTTACCCCAGATGATATAGTTACTATCATTTTAGATTTATCAAGTATAGGAAAATGTGAACCTCTACTCACAGTTGTATACACCAAGGGTGTATCTATCTAAATTTTTAATAACTTTGTTGAATGTGTAATAAGCATTACAACTTAACCTAACATAGTCAAAATATGTGTTGTGCCACTGATCCAACCCAGCCCAACCAGTGTATCCCCTAAAAACTACCCTGTTCATCTTCTGGAAATTTCCATCTTAGAAAACAGTTTTCTCTCTCTCACCCTTTTACATCTAATCCATCAGCAAGCCCTTTTGGCCCTATCTCCAAAATATTTGCCAAATCCATCCACTTCTCTCCATTTCCTCTGCTATTACTATAGTCCAAGCCGCAAACATCTTTTGCCTGAATTACTGGAAGAGCTTTATAATTGATATCTCTGCTTTTACTCTTTCTCTCCATCCTATCACCTACAATGTTTTTCTAGTTCACTTGGAATAAAATTGATTTTACAAGTCCTCATAAGCTTGCACATTTTCTGGCTCCTGATTTCATCTGTGGCCAATCACCCACCACTCTTCTCTCCATTCACGACCCTAGCTTCCCTGGCCTTCTTTCTGCTCCTTGCACATGCCAAATATCTCCTTTTTTGGACCTTAGCATTTACTGTTTCCTCTGCTTAAAACTCTCTGCCTCTTATAACTCAAGAGCATGGACTTATCTGTCTTGTTCATCACATGAACTCAGCACATCAAATGGTGCCTGGCACATGGTAGACACGAGGAAGAGTATATGAAAAGAAGGAAAGAATGAATGTATCAACGTACTTTCCCCAAATTTTTGAAGCTGACACTAAGAATCTGTTTCAATCTCTAAAGATTGAATCCTAGACGTGAAACTCAAGAGCTATTGGGACAAAGCAACGAGAATAATGAAGCCAGTAGGCAGAAGAAGCAGAGAGAAGAGCTAAAGATCGTTTTGAATGTATTCAACTCTCTAGTTGTTTGAGACCCAGATGTGTTCCTTCTCTTTCCATGGTAGGATTGTTCAATTTATGCATGTGATATCCCAACATAAGTCTAATAAATTCCTCTTTTTTTTTTCTTGCTGAAGTTTTTTTGAATTTGGTTTCTGAGACTTACAATTAAAGAGTTCCAAACTACTCTGCCACTGCTTGTCCCTCTTGCCTTTTCTTCTGTCACTCTCTCCCATCAAACTCAAGGCTCTGGCCATAATATACTTCTGTCATATGTCTCTCTGTCTTCCTCTCTGTGTCTTGGGCCTTTACACATGTATTTCTATATGCTTGGACTATTCTTCACTGATTTTTCCTTTGAAAAAACTTTTTTCTTACATCCCAAACCGAAGGTTTGTACTCTGTCTACAGTCTACTAGAGCATCCTATATTTATTATCCCCAATGTGGCATTAACAACCAGTCTTGCATCTCCCTATGTCCATTTCTTTCACTGTTGTATTTTTTTCTGCTCTACTACTGCATACGTGGTTCCTAGCACAAAGTCCGACACATAAATCTCTGGTGATTGAATGAATGAAGGAACAAATAGAACCGTCTTTCTGGTAGCCAAAGCACATCTAAGACACAACAGAATAGAAACTGAGTATTAATAATCTGTTCCACATCAGATTGTTTGCTATTGATGCTGCTTTAAAGTTTTGAACTGAGTTTTTGGTATTCTGTTTACCTTGGGTTTAGGCAAGATTTATATCTATATTTTTCAGTATTTTTTTTCTGAGGAGCCTTTTATTTTTCTGCTATGTTCCCCTTTTGTACTTAAGGGCCTTATTTTTTTTTGAGAGCTATTTCCACCTATTAGTATCGCTTGATTTGCCACTTTGTCAAATACTGGCAGCATGCCAAGCCACTAGGCACCCTGTTTAAAATAGGATCTTGTTGACTATAAAAAATAAATCCATATCATCAAGATAATTTTCTATTTAGTATATTCCATAGAGTAACATTTTTAAAACCTTAAAAATTCAGAATTGCTGTACTATCCCCCAATGTGCTTGTTTTACAAAGTCCTTACATAGTCCTCAGTGCTGTAAGGAAACAATTAAAATATCCAGGTTTCTTCAAGTTCATTTAATGGCAGAAAAAAAAAAAAAAAGAGTGCTCAATTTATGTCATGTGCAGTTGTTCCCAAGGGAGGAAATGTTTCAGTCGACCGTGACTATGACCTGCCATTGCACTGTTACTCTGCAGAGTCTCTGCAAGTCTCGGGCTTCTGCTGGACTTGATGCGATGATTTTTTCCCCCTTATACTCCATGGACCTTATAACTGTAATGACTCTAAATGACAGCACTTTTCTTGTTTTTCTGGCACTTCGTCCATGAAATTTGTACCATTACTGAATGAATTTGCAACATGGCATGAATACTGTCAAAGATTCTTTATAAAATTGGATTCTCGACAGCAACATTGAAGGAGCAAAGTAGAAAACCTTATGAAGGGTAGGAATTTTGAAGAAGACATTTATAAATTGAAATGAGTTGTCAAATACTGATTATTTTATATAACACCCTATCATATGAGAATTTGCCTGCTTCCCATGGGATTGTGATGGAGAAGATGGGCAGTTGGGCAGAAATACTGAACTCCATTCTCAGCATCTTAGGAGGAGTAAATGTTTCCCCAGAATTAGGACAGTTATAAGGACATGGAACCCACTTACTATTTTTTATTCAGTTTTGGCCTTAGAATGGTGAGGAGCGGTAGAATAATTTTTTCAATTTTCAGTAATACTTTTGAAGCTACATTGGTTGTCACATTTGAAACACAATGTAAGATACTCTTTCACTCAGATTCTGAAGGTAGAGTTAGTAATTTTAGAAACAAGATGGAAAGCATTCAGTGTAACCAAATATATCCACGGTTTAGAAATGAGTCCTAAAGAATCCAAATCAAAACTAATCTCAAAAGTGATCAAAAGAATTTATGTGCACTTTCAGAGTACGATTAATCTAAAAAACATGGAAAATGCAGAAAAAATCATTTAATGGTGTCATCACTGGAGTTACAGATTTTAATCAGGTGGTATCTTAATTACAGTCAGTTTCCAATTATGAACAGGTTATGTATCTAGACTTTATTAGGAAATCTGATATTTGTAAGGATGAATGTTTTTTTTTTCATCAAGAACATTTCAGATGATGACTTCTTACCAGATTGCTCAGAGAAATTTGTAAAATCCAAATGTAACTGAGGAGTGATATTAATAAGTGCCCAAATATTAGCTTCTGAGTGCAGGGGATCTTTCAGCTGGGAAAGAATAAAAGGGATGCATTCCCTCTCCCTTTCTAGCCTCCAAAACGATGAAACTTTCCTTTTGCCTCCACGCTGCCTAGCTCCCTACCTCCAAGGGCCCCTCTCCTCTCTCCTTCGGGTATCCTGTACCTTCCTGATGTTGTGGGGCACATGAAGCTTCCCCTGAAGTATTTCTCCTAAAATTCATTTCTTCAATGAGGGTAGACATTAGAGAAGAAAGCATTATGATTAAACTAATTCACAATAAAGTATGAATGATTGAAAGCAAATATACACTTTAGGCAGACAGAGAAAGCTTGCTGGAACTACACGGGATTTGTCTGGAGCTGTGTTAGGCTTGTTAGCTCTATATTCTCACTTACATCTTTACAAAAATTTATTACAGAAGACACTGGAGTTCAGATCGTTTAAAGAACCTGCTCAAAGAGCATAGCCAGTAAATTATAGAGCCTTGATTCCAGACATCAAAAAATGTTGCAAAACATGTTTTTTTGAAGATACTTGGTGCCAATTAATTAATGCAGTTTCAGGTTCAGCCTTTGGGAGAAAGGAGGTGCTGGTAAAAAAAAAACCAAAAATTATGAGGAGAAATAAATTGGGACAGGTGGCTCTGTTTAGGATGTATTCTCCTAGACCAACTTTCCCAAGTTAAACTGGTTTTGTTACCAGCACATTGGGTTCTTGTTGTCCCCCAGGACAGTAATCAAGAGAGACAACAAAGGGGAGTAGAAAAGTCAACATTTCTTAGCTTGCACACAGGAGAGGCACAAGGGAGCCAGTGTGGAAAGGAAAGGGGCAGGTGATGGGCTGGTTAGTGAGCAGGATTGTGGGGCTTTTATTAGGCAAAGGCTGGGGAGGAGTGCCTTGTCATGGCATGTAGGGGCGGGGTTGTGCTTGCGCCTGCGTTGTGGGACACATGTCTCATTAGCATGTGAATTCTCTACCCGAGGCGTGATTTTTACTATGATAATGGGGCTAGGGTCACCTTCAGACAACTCCTGGGTGCTAGGGCATGTGTCAACCCAGGAAGGTCCCGAGGCTGCAGAATGTGGATCTTGGTGGTCTCTATCTGATTCTCCTAGCTTGCGGACTGGTTAGGGGCCTTATCTTGTTAGGCCAGGGAGCTTGCAGATGGCCCTGTCTTGTTAGGCTGCTCCCTGTATCAGTTTTATATATTTTCTTTTCCATTCTATTTTCCTCTGCCTTCCACCCATCATTACACTTTACAATGCATTAATCTGAAAGTTCCAAATTGTTTACAGCTCTGACTTGATTCTTTGCCTTTCCATTCAAATTATCAGGATTTCTGGGTGGAAAAGGAGTCACACTTTGATATTTTCATATCTCATTATCTGTTGATGGGGTTTTTATTTTTTATTGATGGGGGTTGGAAAGTCTAGGGGAGAAAGGAAGACATTGATAGCCAGAGCGGCAGCATCTAGCAGCAGTGACTCTGAGGAGTGTTTGTTAGAAGTGGGAGGAGGATGAGGAAGAAAATTCTAGAATCTGCAGCCATGTATAAGTTGGCTGTTTTTAAACTGGAGTTCTTCCCTCCACCACTGTGATTCTATATACCACATCGTTTGGTTTCATAGGTTCATGCTATGGCCCATAGAAAAAGTATCTGTTGTCTAGCAAGAAATTCTGGAAAATCTAGAAAATCTGGAAAGTCACTACTGCTGAAAAATACCTTCCTCAAAATAAATTGGCCTTAGAAATGGGGAATCTCTGTATTCATCCTGATTGTTATTTTCTGTTCTACAATACCTCACAAATTCTATTATGTATAGTGCAAAAAATATTTACCAAATCATAAATGGTCAAAACAGAACAGCACCCCAACAACAGAATACCCTCCTATCTAAAGAAGTTATATCTCTTGGTGGCATTTCAATTAAAACAAAACTTCATGGTAGCATGATGTTTACTGGCCTCTCTTTCTTTTAAATGAATAGATAAAACAGATTCTCACTAAAGCAAAAATGTATTCCAATTTTCTTTAGATAAAATGAATATATTCTTCAACACCTAATAGCCTAGAGCTAATTCCCACGGAACTTATTTTTTAAAGTTTATAATTCGTTTGGCTCTCACTCAACTGCCAGAGGATTTATGTATAATGTATCTTGCTTTCAAGTTCTTGTTAAAATAATTAAGTAAAATAGATTGTGAAGTCAGATGTTGACACAATTTACTGCCGCTTGTTTACTTTTATTTTCCATTGCAAAAAGGTCTTTGATAGCAATTTCCTGTATTATCCTCCCCCTGCTCTTCAAAATAGAAGCTAATACTGAATGTCAAACTCCCTGTCCTCCCCAGAGAACCAAAGAGTATAGGAGCTCTCTTATAGGAATTCAGAAGCACCTTCTTGCCTGAGGACATATCATCTGATACTGAGAAATGGGGCTCTCAACTTTTAATGAAATCTCCAACACTAACCTTGTGTGACTGAGTCATAAAATGGAAGCCCATAGTCTTTTACACACCTCCGACCCCCTCCAGCAAGGAAAAGAGCAACTCTTCTAAGAGAAAGACTATAAATATCTTCAGTATCTTTTAACTTCAAAGAGAGATTAGTGTATTGGTTAAGAACGTGGTGTTAGAAGTCATGAAACTGGATTCAGATGGTGGCTCTGCCATTTTTAGGGTGTAACTTTGGACAACTCACACTTCTTGGAGCTCTTTCCTCATTTGTAAAATAGGATTAATAATATTTAGCTCTTACCCTGAGGATTAAATGATACTAAGAATGAAAAAATCTAAGTTAAATGCTTGCACATAGTAAGCATTAAATAAATGATTGTTTTTGTCCTGGGAAGCAGAGCCTAGTTGGAGATTCTTGGTCAAGAGATTTATTGGTTGAGTGCTCTCAGGAGCAGAGTGAGAAAACCAGGAGAGGACAGAGGGAACAAGCCAGCAGAGTGTGGTTTCAGCTGGGGACTGGCTCAGGCTGATTTCCCTGGGAAGCTCTGTAGCTCAGACTGCATTAGTCAGTCCCACTTAGAGCTGTGTGGAAGTATGGCCTCTCCAGCGTGAGAACTCCCATTTGGCAGAGGGAAATTCTCCAGACAAGGGTGCATCTTTCAGTTGTTATCATAGCACTAGCAGCAATGGGAGAGAGGTGCACTTTGTGGTAAAGGGGATCTGGAGGGGACACCCCCAGTGCCCACTTGGCATTGCTCAGATCCACTTGCTTCTCACACCAAGTTCATCCATCCAGGCACAGCTTCTCCAGGCTTCTGGTTGGTCACACTTTCTGGGAAAACTTAAAAGAGGGGAGTGTTAGCTGGACAAACTAGAACCCATGCTGCTGCCATTGTTCCTGAGGCTGTAACTCAATGGTTCTCAATCAGGGAAGATTTTGCCCCCCAGGGGACATTTGACAATGTCTGGAGACATTTTTGCTTGCCGTATCTGGAGGTTGCTACTGGCATGATGTCCTACAATGCACAAGAAAACCCCCACAGCAAAGAATTACCCAGTGCAATTGTCAAACAGTGCTGGGGTTGAGAAACCCTGCTGCCACTGATCTGCATTATTTCATTGCTTCTCCACTCATTCTAGATTCTCCCCCCCTCAGCATGTACATGTGCTTGTCCCATGGCTTGTCTGGTGGGTTGACACAGACTTTCATCCCTGAGGGGTCTAAACCCTGTTTAGCACATAATTGAAATCTGATATGGGAGTACCCAGAGATGTTCTGGTGAATCACCAGAGTGCAAAGCATAATCCTCAACTTGCCACCAAGAGGCTGAGTGGTCTTCTTGAGGGATGGTAAAGTTCTGGGATGAGTCCCCTTAGTCTCTGTTGCTGGCAGCTCAGACATTCAGCTGTGGCAGTAGCTAGATTAGTCTGAGTGAGAGGCAGCACACGCAGTAGGGTACATATGTAGCCCTATGGATTGCTGTCCAGCTCACGTGACCTTTTACTCAATGAGTCAGAATGGTATCTTCTGGCCACATGGTCACCTGCTGTCCAGTGGTCAGAAACTCACTTTCTACCATGGACTAGTAGCATTCCAGGAGCTGTTTTTGTTTTCTTTTTAATTACAGCTTTATTATTATATAAGTCTCATACTCTAATTCACCCTTTTGAAGCGTACAGTTCAGTCTTTTTTAGTTTCTTCACAGAGTTGGGCAATTATTACAACTATCTGATTTTAGAGCATTTTCATCATCATCAAATAAAATCCCATACCCATTAGCAATCACCTCCTATTCTCTCTAACTCCCATGGTCCTAGGCAACCATTAATTTATTTTCTGTCTCCATGGATTTGCCTATTCTAGAAATTTCATATAAATAGGATCACGTATATATGTCTTATCTGTCTGGCGTCTTTCACTAAGCATAAAGTTTTCAAGTTTTACCCATGCAGTAGCATGCATTGGTAGTGCATTCATTTTTATTTACAAATAATATTTCATTGTATGGATATAGAAAATTCCATTTATCTCTTCGTCAGTTGAGGGAGATCTAAGTTGTTTCCACCTTTTGGCTGTTGTGAAAAATGCTGCTATGAACATTTTTGTACAAGTTTTTGTGTAGACATATGTATTCACTTCCATATACCTAGGAGTGGAATTGCTGGATCATATGGTAACTCTATGCTTAACATTTTGAGGAACTGCCAAGTTGTATATTCCAAAATGGCTGCATCACTTTATAATCTCACTAATAATTTTGAGGGTTCTAATTTCTATCCATAACCAACACTCATTTTCTATCTTTTTAATTTTAACCCTCCCAGTAGGTGTTGCTTTTATTTTTGTTTTCATTGTCATTTTTATTTGCTTTTCCCTAATGGCTAATAATATTGAGCATCTTTTCATGTGCTTATTGACCATTTGTTTATCATCTTTGAAGAAATATCTGTTCAAATAATTTGCCCATTTTTAAAACGAATTATTTGGCTTCTTATTTTTGAGTTGTTAAAAACACTTTCCCTTCCCATTGAATTGTCTTGGTAGTGTTGTAGAAATCAATTGACCACAAATATGAAGGTTTCTGGGCTGCCAAGTTTATTCTATTGTTCTACATGTCTATCCTTAGGCGAGTACATGTTTTTATTTGAGAGTTGTAGTGGGTTTGAAATCAGGAAGTGTGAGTCTTTCAATTTTGTTCTTCTTTTTCAAGATTGTTTTGGCTATTCTGAGTCCTTTGCACATCCATATGAATTTTAGTATCAATTTGTCAATTTTTGCAAAAAGGTATCTGAGATTTTAATTGAGATTAAATTTACACTGGAAATTAATGCAGAGTACTGCCATTTTAAGAATATTGTCCTCCAGTCTATGAATATGATATATCTTTCCATGTATTGTCTTCCTTAATTTTTCAAGGGGGTTTTGTAGTTATCAGTGTACAAGTTTTGTGCTTCTTTTCTTAAATTAATTCCCAATTATTTTATTATTTCTAATGTTATTTCAAATGGAATGTTTCATTAATTTCATTTTTGGATTGTTCATTGTTACTTTATAAAAATTCAATAGAATTTTGTATATTGATTTTATATCTTGCAACATTGCTGAACTCATTTATTAGTTCTAATAGTTTTATTTGTGTGTGTGTGTGAACTCCTTACAATTTTCTATATATGAGATCATGTCTTCTGCAAATAGAACTATTTTTACTACTTCTTTTCCAACCTGGATGCCTTCTATGTCTTTTTCTTGCCCAATTGCCTTGGGTAAACCTCCAGTACAATGTTAAATAGAAGTGGTAAAAATAGACACCCTTGGTTTGTTCCTAATCTTAGGGGAAAAACGTTCAATCACCATTAAGTATAGTATTAGTTGTGGGGTTTTCATAGAAAACATCTATCACTTTGAGGAAGTTTCTTTCTTTTTCTGGTTTATTGAGAGTTTTTAATCATGAAAGCGTGTTTGATTTTGTCAAATGCCTTTTCTGCATCTATTGAGATAATCATGTGGTTTTGTCTTTCCTTTAATCTGTTGATTTGGTACATTGCATTAATTTATTTTCAAATGCTTTAATAACCTTGGATTTGTGGTATAAATCCCACTTGGTCATTGTATTTAATCCTATTTATATGTGGCTGGATTTGTTTTACTAGTATTTTGTTGAGGATTTTTGCATCTACATTCAAAAGGGATATTGGTCTGTAGTTTTCTTTTCTTATGATGTTTTGAGATATCAACATAAAACTGGCCTCAGAATAAGCTGGGAAAAATTCCTCCCTTTTCTATTTTTCTGAAAGAACTTCAGATGGACTGTTAATTATTGTTTTAAATGTGTTTTAGAATTCATCAGTGAAGCCATCTGGGCCTGGGATTTTCTTTGTAGGAAGTCTGTTCAGATTTTGTATTTCTTCTTTAGTCAATTTTAGTAGTTTGTGTCTTTCTAGGATTTTTTCCCTTTTGTCTAGGTATCTGAATTGTTGGGTTACAAGTTTTTGTGGTATTCTTTTATAATCTTTTTTATTTCTGTAAGCTGAGTATTGATGTTTTTCTCTTTCATTCCTGATTTTAATAATTTGAGCCTTCTCTCCTTTTTAGTGGACAGTCTAACTAAATGTTTGTCAATTTTGGTGATTTTTTTCAAAGAACCAAGTTTTTGTTCTGTTGATTTTCTCTATTGTTTTTTCTGTTCTCTATTTCACGTATTTCCACTGTATTCTTTATTTTTTCTTTTGTCTGCTTGATGTGGGTTATGTTTGCTCTTTTCTTTCTAGTTTCTTAGGTAGAAGGGTTAGGTTATTTTTTTAAGGTATCATTTCTTTTTTCTTGTTATTTATTTATTTACTTGTTGGTGAGGAAGATTGGTCCTGAGCTAATATCTGTTGCCAATCTTCCCCTTTTTGCTTGAAGAAGATTGTCCCTGAGCTAACATCTGTGCCAATCTTCATCTATTTTTTGTATGTGGGATGCCACCACAGCATAGTTTGATGAGCAGTGTGTAGGTCTGTGCCTGGGACCAGAACCCATGAACCCTGGGCAGCCAAAGTGGAGCACGCAACCTTAACCACTATGCAACCAGGCGAGCCCCTATTTCTTTTTCATATATAGGCATTTATATGCATAAATTTCTGTGTAAATACTGCTTTAGCTGCACCTTGTGAGTTTTGGTCTGTATCCAATAATATTTAGCATTCGTTTCTACTTATCTGGTAGTATTTTATAAGTTTCTTTGTGATTTTCAATTTGACCCATTGGTTATTTGGGAGAGTGTTACTTTTTTCTATGTACTTGTAAATTTTCCAAATTTTCTTCTATTATTTATTTCTAATTTCATTTCATTGTGATCAGAGAACATACTTTGTATGACTTCATCCTTTTAAGTTTATTAAAGCTTATTTTATGGCCTAACATATGGTTTATTCTGGACAGCATTCCACATGAATTTGAAAAGAGCGTGTATTCTGCCATCATTGGGTGGAGTGTTCTAAAGATGTCAGTTAAGTATAATTGTTTTATAGTGTTGTTTACATCCTATATTTTTTTGTTGGTCTTATGCCTAGTTGTCCTATCCATTATTGAAAGTGGGGTATTGAAGTATCTAACTATTAATGTTGACTTATCTATTTTTTCCTTCAATTCTGTCAGTTTTTGCTTTATATATTTTAGAACTCTTTTGTTTGGTGTATGTATGTTTTTAATCATTATGTCTGCTTGATAGATTGACACTTTTATCATTATAAAACGTCCTTCCTTGTCTCTACTAACAATTTTTATCTTAATTCTATCTTTTCTTATGTTAATATAGCCATTCCAATTTTCTTTTGGTTTCTGCCTGCATATTATATCTTTTTCATCATTTACTTTCAATCTATTTATGTCTTTGAATCTAAAGTTTGTCTTGTGTAGACAGTATACAGTTGGATCATTTTTAAAAATCCAATCTGCCAATCTCTGCCTTTTGGTTGGAGTGTTTGTCCACTTAGGTTAAATGTAGTGTATTTGTTTTCTACATGTCTTATGTCATTTTGTTGCTCTATTCCCCCATTATTTTTCTCTGTTGTGTCAAATGAGTATTTCATAATGTACCATTTTAATTCCCTTGTTTTTTCTTTTACTATATTTTTTGAGTTATTTCATTAGTTGTGGCCCTGAAGAATACAATTAGCATTAATATCTTAAAATAATTTATTTTGAATTAACATCAGCTTAATTTCCACAGTATATAAAAGATTTTCTCTAATGTTACTTTATTCCCTTTCCCTCCTTTGTTCTATTATTGTAATAAAAATTACATCTTTTAACATTTTAAGTGCATAATTATTGCTTTATGAAGTCTTTTAAATCAGATGAGAGGAGAAAGGAGTTACAAGCAAAAACATTTATACTATCCTTTATATTTATCTATGTAATTATCTCTTTTGGTCTTCTTTATTTCTTCGTGAGAATTTGAATTACTGTCTAGTGCCCTTTCATTTCAGACTGAAGGACTCTCTTGAGCATTTCGTGTAGATTGTATCTACTATCAATGAATTTTGCCAGCGTTTATCTGGGCATGTCTTCATTTCTTTTACGTTTTTGAAGAATAGTTTTGCTTGGTTGTCCATCTTTTTCCTTCAACACTTTGAATATGACAACCGTTGCCTTCTGGCATCCATCGTTTCTGATAAAAAATCATCATTTACTCTTATTGTAGCTCTCTTTCCTTTGATGAGGCACTTTTGCTGCTTTCTAGATTGTTCTGTCTTTGTCTTCTGACAGTTTGAGAATAATGTAGATCTCTTTGATCTTATATTTTACTTGGAATTTGTTGAACTTCATGTTTAGATTAATATTTTTAATCAAATTTAATCAAAATAGTCTTTATACTCCTTTCTTTCTCTAGTCTCTTTTTGGGTCTTTGTCTTAGTCTATTTGGGCTGCTATAACAAAATACTTATAAACAACAGAAATTTGTTTTTCACAATTCTGGAGTCTGGGAAGTCCCAGGTGAAGTCACCAGCATGGTTAGGTGAGGGCCCTCTTCCTGATTCATAGCTGGCACTTCTTTGCTGTGTCCTCATGTGATGGAAGGCATGATGGATCTCTGTGGGGCCTCTTTTATAATAACATGAATTCCATTCATGAGGGTTCCACCTTCATGACCTAAACACTTCCCAAAGACCCACTTCCTAATACTATTACATTGGGCATTAGGATTTCAATACATGGATTTTGGGAGAACACAAACATTCAGATCATAGCAGTCTTACTTTGTTTTTACGTTGATATACTTGATGATATTCCACTTGTCTCTGAGACTTTCTTGGTTTTTCTTCATTCTTTTACTTTCTGTTTCTCAGATGGGGTAATCTCAATTGACCTGTCTTCAAGTTCACTGATTCTTTCTTTTGCCAATTCAAATCTGCTTCTTAGCCCTTCTTGTCAATATTTCATTTTAGCTATTTTACTTTTTAACTTCAGAATTTCTATTTGGTTCTTTTTTTTATAATTACTGTCTTTTTATTGATATTCTCTATTTGGTTCAACAATATTCTTGTACTTTCTATTAAATTTTAGTCATGATTGTACTTAGTTCTTTAAGAATATTTATAAGAGCTATTTTAAAGTCTTTGTCTAGTAAGGACAACATTCCCTATACTTCCCCAGGGACAGTTTCTATTGATTGCTTTTTTTTCCCTGAATATGGACCAGATTTCCTGTTTCTTGGCATGTTTCATACTTTTTTTGTCGAAAACTGTACATTTTAAATAATATAATGTGACAACTCTGGAAATCAGATTACTCACCTCCCCAGAGTTTGTTGTTGATGTTTGTTTGTTTAGTGACTTTCCTTGTATAAATCAATAAAATGTGCATTCTTTATTATGTATGGCCACTGAAGTCTCTTCCCAGTTAGCTTAGTGGTCAGCTAATGATTGAATAAAGATTTCCCTAAATGTCTTGAACCAGTAAGTCTCTCAGCCTTTGCTGAAAGGTTTTGTGTTTGTTTTGGTGGTATGGTATCAATGATCTAGTAGGAAGTTTAAAATTCTTCCTTAGCTTTCACTACCTGCTTGTGAAGAGCCTCAAAGTCAGCCAGAGGTGAGAGAATAGGGCCTTCTTATGCCTTCCTGGGCATGTACATAGCCTGAACCTGTGTATGGCCTTCTAGATCCCCAGGAATGTGCTGGAGTTTTTCAAAGCCCTCTATGGACATCACATTTCTCAGCTTTTCATTAGTCAGTCTCTTATTAGCCCCAACTTGTACTATGGCCTCAGGAAGGGGAGGGGAGCTCCAAATCTGTTTTGCCCCATCTAATGGCTGCTAGGTTGCTGGTTTTTACAATTATTGTGAGTGTGAAGCTGTTGATTTTCAAGGTTACCGTGGAGCAGGGGAGTTGTGAATGGGGATTAGACAAGTTAAAATACCACAAAACTCACTGTCATTACCAAGATTCAGTCATTTTTTTTCTTGAATAAATGCTCCCTGAATTTTGCAAGCCTCTGGTTAATTTCCAAAGCTCTGAAAAAGTTGATTTTGAAAACTTTTTTCTAGTGTTCTTGTTGCTTTCATGGTTAAACAGATATTCAGAAATCCTTACTGCATTATTCTGAAAGTTCTTCCCCAGGAACTCCTTTTTAAATGGCACAGTTTCTCTCATGTGATGCCATAGAATGTGTGCTGTAATTCTGCTATTGGAATTTTCCTGAAGCTCTGTATGGGATCTTTCTCTACCATAGATACCTCAAATAGACTGATACCTACTGGGTTATATGACCCATGTGGCAGGGTTGAGCATCCTACAACATGGTCCTGTTGCCGAGCACTTTCTTCTTCTAGCTCCGCTTATATCTAACAGTCTTCAGTGTCACCTGATAAATGGATTCAAACATTATTCACAAGTGTGGAAAATCTTTCCTCCAAAACTCAAAGAAGCCTGCAAGCATTGTACTTTTTCCCTCGTGGTAAGAGGTGAAAAATGCAATAACTTGTGTTTCACTTTGGAGGGTATGTCCTAGAGTGCCCCAGACCACTAGATCCCAGCAACTCTGTTGATGCAAGAAGCTTTTTAATCTTTGTAGGGTTTATTTCCCAACCTCTGAAGGACATACTTCTCTTCAATGCATCCAAGCTACTTGCCACCTCTTTCTTATTGGACTTGTTATACATGACTTCATCAATATAGTGCACCAATGTGATATTGCTTGGAAAGTACCAGATAATACAGATCTTTTAAATTATATTGTAACAAACAGTAGTAGAGATAAAGATCCCTGAGGCATGACCAAGGTTGGACAGTTATTCATTCCACGTGAATGTAAACTCATTTTGACCTTCATTCTGGTGCAAGAAACAATTTACCATGGCCCTAAGTATCCCTGCATATTTTTGCTGGGTGTGCCAAGAATGCAAGGCCCTGCCTGCTCTTTAGCTAGGCCATTTCTCAGGGTTGTGTTTGAGAGATGAGGTAACATGATTTGCTTCCACTTATTATAATGGTAAATTTCCCAAGCTCACTATACCTTTCCTGTAACACAGCCCATTGCAAGTGCAGGGAACCATGATGGGCCCTTTTATTTGCTTCTGGGGAACTGAAGAAAACCAACACGTAGCTTTGGCTACTGCTTTTGTAATATAGGTCTTTGTCTCTGAGCCAGGAGTCTTGTTTCTTCTTCCAGCAGTGTAAGCCTTGAAACACTTACAACCTAGCTTGTTACTTGAAAGTAGGGTAAAATCTTAGACTCTGCACAGTTTTCAGTTTTGGCAATGAGGATGGGTTGTTGATAGAGACTCAGATTTCTGGAATAGAAGGGATGAGGGCCCATATGGGCTGGGTTAGGGCATGTGAGAAAACTCTGCAGGATCTGGTAGTGAATGCTCTTGCCTCAGTGGTGGGGTAGAGGTAAGGGTCTCCCATTGTTCTACCTATTAATGACTGTTTAGAGGCTGAATGATGAGAGGTAGGATTGAAACTAGTCACCTGAATGGTGCCTAGGTTCATTTTCCTCCCAATGGGAGAAGGAAGGGATATTGTGATGACATTGTGGCAGCAAGCCCCAGGACCTCAGCCAAAAGACAATGTGGCTGCTGAGTTCAGGGGTCCTAAAGCTGGAACAGGTGGTGTCAGTGATGAGAATATAGAGCTTTGGTTCATTTAAAACATTTGAAGTTTCTTTGTTGAACCAGAGAGGTCAGCTGCTTGAAACTGAATGTAAATGCAAAGCCTTGCCTACTGGTACAGAGCCCACAAAGCTGTTCTTTCCTCCTGCAGTCCGTGATGCCTTTTTCCCCCTTGGCTACCTCTTGAGCTGGCTTAAGGAGAAACCAAAGATGCTGGGGAACATCAGGGAGGGTAGTCACTCAAACTTTTATGGCTGTTCAAGTCCCCCCTACCTGATCCTGTATGACTGGGGACGTTGGGTGCAAGGTGGCTGAATGGTGCCCAGGATAGAAGCCATCATGACAGGGGCAGAAAGAAAAAGCTCTTGACCCAGGCAGGCTCCAGATATTGGATATACACATCGGAGATGTGGCACTGGCCTGGAGGCAAGAAACCAAAAGAGAAAAAAAAGATTCCCTGGCCCCTCCACGCATCCCTGCAGGCTAGTCTCCACCATGTTCCTGCACTCCCCACATTCCCAGCTGGGAGCTAACACCATTTCCTTGTAGCTGTGACTGTAGCCTCTGAAATGGAGGTGTTAAACTCCTTGATGTGTGTTCCCATGGGGGAAAAAGTGCCTGAATTTAAATAAGGTTTGAGCAAAATGCATAGTGAAGAAAAAGAAGTTAAAGTGATCTTATGGGTGGAGGCCTCTGGACAAATTCACATACTTTTATTATGAAAATATATCACAAAATTGGTACATGCTTGTGCTTAAAATACTCAGCAAGTGTCAGATAAGATGTTGTTGTTTAGAGCACAGAGGAAAATGCAAGTGGGACAAACTGCCCTGCCATTTCAACCCAGTGGGTGAGTCAGGATTCAGCGTGAGTGCCTCGCTCCTTTGATGTCCAGAGTATTCACTATGTGGATGATCTCCTGTTGATTGGCAAGTCACAAGCCTCAGTTTCAGTGGGCCTGACAGTGATGCTATTATCTGTCAGCCAGTAGGGGTAGTTAACAAACCCTGACAAAATTCAGAGATTGCTTTCCATCCCAAGGAGAATTCTTAGGACTGTGTGTGTGGGTGGATTTGCAATACTCAGTTCCTCCAACGCTCAATCAAAAACTAATGTCTCTTTGGCCCCACTATTCCCAAAAGGAAGGCCCTTGTGGGATTCTTTAAATATTGTACACAGTATAAGACATGCTAAACACTGTTGCCATTCAAAGGAAAATTATATGGTCGGGGGATCAGCTAACGGGCCCTAGCGTCATCTTGGTTTCTCATGATGGGTGGCAGCTACCCCTTTGATCTCCTACTACACTGCCTGAAGCAAAGTTGCTGCTTCAGCAGGGCCCTCAATTCTCAGAGATTGTCCTAAACTCTTGGGCCTAGTTCACTGATGGTTCAGCTAAACTGACACTTGATGGTGTCCTCTGGCGTCCCCTGGGGCTGTGGCAGCCCATTTCAGTCTGGCATACGCAGAACTGGAAACAGGAGTGGTGATTCTACTCAGTGGGCAGAACTCAAGATTGTTCTCACAGCTCTGGATACTACTCTTCTTGATATTTTTACTAACTCTCGTGCTATTGTCAATGGCCTCACCATTTGTTTCGTCACTTGAAAGACCTCAGATGGGTAGATTAAAGACACCATTCTTTGGGACTCCAACTTGAAAACAAATCATGGCTGCTGATTTGGCAGTCTGGGTTACTCACGTAGATGCCCATGACAAGTGTCCATTCTCTGACTGAAACCAAGCTCCTGATCACACCTGCACTGCCCAAATTGCTGCCTTGGATCTGTCATCACTTTGAACATGGCCACACATCACCATTGGGTGCTGGAATTCTGTGTCTGATACAGAAGCTACCACTGCATGCCAGGTTTACGGCTCCTGCCAGCAGGTGACTCATTTGTCTCATGATGAAGGAGGACACTTTGCAGAGGTTGCTGACCCTTACTGCTCCTGGAAGATGGCATACATTGGACTTTTGATCTCCCTCACCACCTCGGGGCTATCAGTGACGCCACAGTGCTTCTGACAATTTTTCAGGTTATGGTGTTGTGGTCCAGTCCATGCCATTTGGACCATTGAAACTAACCTGTCAAGTTTTTTGCTTTCTGGACCTTCTACAATATGACAATGATGTTCTTTTGTCATAAAGTCTGTCCAGAAATGAGCCAATGGTCCAAGTATTCAATGGACATTCCATGCTCCCTACTATCTAGAGATTTGGGGTATTGCTGAGTATGGGAAGGACTTCTGACTCTACCACCCTCACCTCCTCTTGAGGTGTGAGGTCCACACGCCTCAGTAAGAGCATGAATGAATTTGTCCTCAGAAAAGTGTCATCTCATCCTGGCTGCTTCTTGAGTAATGATCAGGAAATGAAGTATGAATGGAGGATATTTGGGGAAAAGGTAAAGTTATAGGTACCAGGATTGGATGCACTAATTTTCTGGTGGTAGAGGGAGAGCAAAACGCCCCTGCACTTGGGGAGGGAACAAGTTAGATCCCAGAAGGTATGCCAGGCAGAGGAGGACGAGTCCTCTTTGTCTTCTAGATGCAGCACTGCTGCCCGAGCCAAGCGGCAGCTGCACCTGACAATCTGACCTGAGGCTGTTACCTCTGTTCACGTGTTATAAAAACAAAAACACTCAGGTGAATTGGCAGGTCTTGACTATTCTGCTGCGCCTGATGTGGTCAATGGCAGCTCCCCAACATGAAGATGCACAAACACAACCTCGTTTCAATCTAACCGATCATGTGCTTCTCCTGAGACTTGAGTGGCCTTGGGTTATGCCATGTGTGGCAATCGAGGCTGCAGATACTCAGTGATGCTGTCCCTGTGGCTTAACTAAACCAAATCAAGTCAAGTAATCCAAATCAAGTTTAACAACAGTTCCTGAACCGAGTGACTGAATAATAATTCTCCAGGTCATGCATTTGTATGTGGGGAGAATGGGTCATGGGATTACTCTCCATCGGGCATGGGGGTTGCTTTGTGACCCATCTTTTGTCCCCTGTAATTATTGGAAGTCTCACGGCAACACTTCTGTCACATTCTGTTGATTAAAACAATTACACAGGTCCACCAAAATTCAAAGGTCAATGTCACTACAAGAAGTGCATGGGAAATGGAATATATATTGATGACATCATTTTTGGAAAATTTAATCTACCATGCTTTATTATGATGCCATTTTATTATCACATCTACTGAAATAGGCTTCAATGATTCCTCCACATCCCATTGTAATGAACCCATTTGTTTGAAATCTGATTGTATTTAGATATTGTTGTGCTATTTATTCACATCGCTTAAATTGTTTCATTATTTCAATCAGCCTTGATGCTGTCTGAATAAAATATTTTCATATTCATATTCTACCTCTTGGAGTGTACACTTTATATGAAAAGGATTTTGTTTTGTTCTTGGCTATATACCCAGAATCTAGAACATTTCCAGATGTATACTAGGTACTCATTAAATATTTATTGAATGAGTAAAACCCAAAGGGCTCATGTCAGCTTGGTATAAGCAATGGACAGGTAAAGTCCGTAATCTGAGATGCAAAACTGAGGGTGGGTAACAAGAGCCATTAACTCATCAAAAAAAGACTGAGAGGGGCCAGCGGGGTGGTGCAAGTGGTTAAGTGCGCGCACTCCGCTGCGGCGGCCCGGAGTTTGCCGGTTCGGATCCTGGGCGCGCACCAATGCACTGCTTGGCAAGCCATGCTGTGGCGGCGTCCCATATAAAGCGGAGGAAGATGGGCACGGATGTTAGCCCAGGGCCAGTCTTCCTCAGCAAAAAAAGAGGAGGATTGGCAGATGTTAACACAGGGCTGATCTTCCTCACAAAAAAAAAAAAAAAGAAGACTGAGAATCAAGTAAGAAATTACCAAGATTCAAGCAGCATGAATGTTGCTGTCAAGTTTTGGATCATTAAACTCTGCAGAAAAGGTTCTGCCTCACCTGGGACCATTTTATTAGCCTGTCTATGTGTGCAGCAGTGTTATTCCCCAGTCTTGGCATTTGTAAAGTGCTGTTTGTCATCTAACTATGATACATTGGCCAATGAGATTCCCATCCTTTCACTAACATCTCAAATATATGCGAAAAAATCTTTTGCTTATATGATCATACGTAATTATCCTATAAACCTTATAGATAGAAATTAATGGTCTCATTTTAGATAATTTACTTATCCCAGATCACTAGATTATAAGTGGCACAGATTTGATTCAGGCTTGTTTATCATTTTTTCTCCTTTAGCTCCATTGTCTTGACCGATATTCCAATTACCTACTCTGATCTACTGCAGTTGTGAAAGACAAAGCCAAAACACATTTTCAGCCTGTGCTTACTCATTGATGGAATAGGTAACTGCCAATGCAGAGTGATTTGAGTTGCATCAGGATGGTTATCTGAAGGAAAAATACTTCTCCCATTGGATTACTGATTATAATAATAGTTATAACTGTCATAGTTTTAGTAGTAGCTAGCATTTATTTCTATTTTACGATATGCTAGGGTGTTTCCTAAATGTTTATTTTTTTAACACACTTTGTTAGCATGGAAGAAATATCTCATGTCTTTCATTCAATAATCAGAGACAAGGTTTAAAGTGCAAGTATCTCTTTCAAAAGTAATCAATTGATTCAGGGTCATAATAAATCTTTCTTGTTTATCTGCTTCATAGAAAGCTTTGAGGTCCCAGGTCAAATTTCTCTTCTTCACCAATTTCAGCACACTTTTGAGGACTTCATCTTCTGAACTGATGGCTTTTATAGTCTGTTTCATTTATTTGATATTTACTGTACTATTGTCTTGTATACAGGTATTCATTGCAGAAAACTTTCTATGAAAGATAACATATTTTTTGTCTTTTGCACCAAATGTGAATAACAAAAATGTTTATATATTTATTTGTCTGGAAATATGTTTTTTTGTCCTCTTGTTTCCATGTAAGATGTGACTTCTACAAAATATAAACAATAAAATAAAAATAAAATCAGGAATAGAAAAATACAAGTCAGACTAGAAAGTAGCGAACAGTCCAGAAAGTAGACTGTGAAGGAAGTAAGTCCCTTTGGCTCCAGTTATGCTGATAGTCAAAGGAAAGGAAATTTGGGCATTCACCTGATTTACATTGAAGAAAACACATTAGTTTTTTAGGGAGAGCAAATCGTTTCCTCGCACTAATCTTTAAAATAAATTTCTATCACAGAAATGTCTTATGAGCAATATCCTCAACAACAGACCTCGGCACACCCAGTAGAGCTTTTAAAATGGATTTTCTCATGGGTTCCTTATACATCCCTTAATTAACTAGACTTTATAAGACTAAAATGCAAGTCAGTTAAAAGCATCATTAAAAGATCTAATACTGCTGATTCAAAGTCCACAACATGTATCAAATTGTTTACTGATGTTTTTAAAGAAATGAGATACTGCTTATTATGGTGATTAGTTGATAAAAATTCATTTCTTTCCCAGGGCTGGGGCTTGGTCATCTAGGTGTCTAGTCCTTTCTTCAGAGACTTGAGGGATTTGAAAAAACCAACAAATGAAGTGTTTATTTTTATTTTTTTAAAAAGGTGATTGAGTTTATTTCAATTTTCAGTTCCCAAATTGCATTTGCTCTCATTCCTCTCAAAATATGACTTATCTTTGGGAAGAAATCTGGATGAATCAACCCACTTGACAAAAAAAAAAAACTTCAACAAAGTTTTTCTTAAATAAGTCACATGAGTTTTTTTTTGAGGAAGATTAGCCCTGCGCTAACATCTATTGCCAATCTTCCTCTTTTTTCTTTTTTCTCCCCAAAGCCCCAGTACATAGTTGTATATCATAGTTGTAGAGTTGTAGCTCTTCTTTGTGGGACGCCATCTCATCATGGCCTGATGAACGGTGAGTAGGTCTGAGCCCAGGATCTGAACCAGCGAATCCCGGACAACTCAAGTGGAACACACGAACTTAACTGCTACGCCACCGGGCTGGCCCTGGCAATGACTTTTTTTCATAGTAAACTTGTTTATTGAGATAGAGCGAACTTATAAATAAGTGCACACATCCTGGGTATTCATTAGAATTACCGCAAAGTGAACATACTGGGGTAACCATGAACCAATCAAGCAATAGAACATTCTCAATACTCTAAAAGCCCCCCTCATGTCTTTTCAAGTCACTAGTCCCTCCCCACCCAAAGATAATCACCATGCTGACTTTAAATATGGTAGCTTAATTATGCCTAATTTTGAACTTTTTGTAAAAGGAGCCATACAGTTTGTATTCTTTTGCATCTGGCATCTTTTGCTCAATATTATATTTGCAACTCCCATACTCAAGCTCATGTTGTAGTATGTGGCAGTGATTCATTAATTTTCATTTCTGAATAAAATTCCATTGTGTAATGTACTATACTTTATTTTACGCAGTTCAAGTACTAATGAACATGTGAGATCTTCTAGTTTTGGGCTGTTGTAAATAATACAACCTTGAACATTCTTGCACAAGTCTTTTAGTTCCCATATAGTAGAGATGTTGCTGGATCATTGGAGATGTATATGCTCAATTTTGATAGATACTGTCGGTTTCCCAAAGTGATTGGACTAAATTATACTCCCATCAACAGTGTATGATAATTCTAGTTATTCATTATCCTCAAAACTTGTTTCTGTCAGGCTTTTGAGTCATTCTGGTGATTGTGTAGTGGTGTCTCATTGTGGCTTTGATTTGCATTGTCCTAGTGGCTAATGAGGTTGACCGCCTCGTCATATGCTTATTGACCATTTGGATAACCTCTTTTGTGAAAGCTTTAGACAATTTTCCTATTAGTTTGTATGTCTTTTTCTTAAATAGTGTTAAAAGTTTCTAATGTGTTATGGGTATGAGCCCTACTTTTTCAGTTTCTTATAAAAAGAAACTGAAACCATGTATAAAAAACTTGGAAGTTTTTGATTTTAATAAAGTCGAATACATTGGTCTTTTCCTTTATGTTAGTGCTTTTTGTGTCTTTTCCTAACCTAGGTCAGGGAAATATTCTTCTTTGTTTTCCTCTAGAAGCCTTAAGGTTTCACCTTACACATTTAGATCCACATAGAATCTTGTCATCACAACTGCAATGAAATAGTAGACATAAAGATAATAATAATAGTAGCTGCCATTTGTTGGGTGTTAGGTAGTTGACATTCTGGAATTTTAACCCTCAAAATAATACTGCAATGTATGTGTTATTATCTATATTTTAAATATGAGGAAATTGAAGCTTGAAGAGGTTAAGTATCTGTTGTCCTCTTGATAATAAAAGATGGAGAGAGGATTCAAATTCATGTCTGCCTCATTTCATAGACCATGAGATCACATATTTATTATTTCACCAGATTTCCTTAAAGGGGTGCCTGTTTGTGGATTGTGTGCAAGTGAGAGCCTTAAACTCTGTATAAATATCCTAAATGTAAAAACTCTAATTCCAGGAGAAAGAAATCAAGTGAATAAAATAAAAATGAGCAGCAACATTTAGTGGAAATTCTAAAGCAGCACATCAGTTAAATATAAAAATATAAAAAGATGAAAGTAATGCATTGAGAAGTCAGAAGAGAAGAAAATGGATCAAAAGGATTGGCAAGAATAGAGGCTGACAAATGAAATCGTTAATGTACTGCTTCAATCTGCAAAGCTTTGTTGAAAGCAAGCAAGAAAGAGAAAAAGCAGGGAAAATGGATGAGTCAGGGACATAAATAATTCTGAGTGTTATCCCTTTAGGTTAAGTTTCTAAGTTTGCACTCAAGGGGCTTCTGATTTCCTTGTTATTACTTTGTTTTCACTCAGGTAAGCTCTCATCCAGATACGGGAGATGGTGTTTTGTTATATCAGCCGCATGACGAAATAGAAAGCTTGTGTTTTATTCTGCTGTTTAAATCAGAATATTGCTTTCTATTAAATTATTTTTTTTTACAGCAGGCCTCTATTTAAATGGGTAAACATCATTTTAAGTAGCTCCAAATAAAAAAATATAAAAGTATAAGTGTAGCATAATTTAATATCTCTCACTAATTTTCGCTCATATCTCTCTCAGTAAACGTGCAAGTTATTCCCCTTGGAGTGGCGGGGGAGAGACTTGTGATGATCTTTTTGAATAAGAACAAGAGTTCTGTGTGACTGACTGCTTATTCTTCTACCCATTTACTTTTTTCTTATCATACGTTTACTATCCCCTCAACTCTGGGTATCTTTATGGTGTCATTTTTGCAAAAATAGTGTTTTTCATTAAAAAATTTTTTTGGCAACACTGCAGTGTACAAAACTGTCAAAGTTGGAAACTATATTCCTTAGTACAGACTAACCTTTAAAACAATGCTTAAAAGGAACTTACTGGAGTTTTAAAGCAGAGAATTCAAGTTCTCTCACCTTAGCTTTTGTGCTATTTATCTGATTTAATGATAGATGGGCCTACCGAGAGGATGTTGAAATAGTTAAGACACTTGAAAAGGTTATAAATTTGTTATAAAATGTTGTAGAAACGTTACAAATTTATTATAAATATAAATAAAAATGTCATCACTACCGAAAAGACTTAAGCAATATCACACCCCACCATATGATTTTAATTAAAGGAAATTTTTTGAGAATTGGATATGATATGTGGGGAACAAATGTGCTTGTTGAGTGGGATGAATTTCTATGAAGATGTTTGAAATGAGAGATCAGCACTTTCAAGTTGTTTCTCCTCTTCTCAGACTCCAACACTAAGCACTCACCTGGAGATAATCTAAACATTCTGTGTTACCCACCACTCGTCTCTGGATCAAGAAGGGGAACAGATTTGGGCAGGCCCCTGTGGAAGAATGGAAGCCTGAGGCTGTGTTGTCTTTCTCAGGGATGGACTGGAGGGACAGGAAGAACTTAGGAAGAAACAAGGAAGGAGAGTTTAGAATAATTGAAAATTCGAAATAGAGATATATTGTGAAAGAGGGAAATGGTGCATTTTTTTTAAATAAAAGAAAAATGACAATGCGAAGAGGATTAAAAAAAAAAAGTCAAACTTCAGAAAGTTTCCATGATCTGGATGTACCCAGCTTCCTGTGTAAAGAGTAGGTACTCTGTTCACTGTCCTGAAGTGGTCACCTATTATTCTGGCTATAAATGTAGGAAATGGCATGTATATAATATGGATAATTCCCCTAACAAAACAATATACTTAATGCTGACAGTGAACAGTTATTTATTCAATTAGCAAATATTTATTGAGCACAATTTATGTGACAGGCATATTCAAAATCTGCACGCACACATCTGAATATCCACAATTCCTGACCTCAAAGAATTCACAGCTGGTAAAAGCTGTGTCCAAGTCAGCAATAACTACAAAACAGTCATGCTCAGTGCTATATGAAAGAAAGACCAAGGTGCTGTTTGAGCGGGGAGGAAAGATGCCAAATTTTGCCTAGGATAGAGGCAGGCTTCCTGGAGGAGAAGATGCCGAAGATAATTTTAAAACTTAAGTAGGACTTTACCAGGTGGACAGAAATGAGAGAATAACTCCAGAGAGGGGTAATATTTTGAGCAAATGCATCTAAATATTAGATTCTGTATAGCCTTCTACACACAAACTCATCCTTAAGCAATGGGGAGCCTTTACAGGATGTTCAGGTATTGGAATACTCTAGGATTTGCATTTTAGAGTTTCTAGTAACCTGTTGAGGTTATTCCGGAAATGGCAACAACCAGGAGAAGGAACAATAATAAAAATAAAAGCTGGAATTTATTGTTCTCTATGAGCAACACACTCTTCAAAACACTTAGCTTCACAAGAACCTCACAACAACCATGTGAGGTCAATTTTATTATTGCTTCTGTTTTATACACGGGGAAATGGAGGCTGAGAAGGGAAGTGACTTGCCCTCGGTCACACAGCTTGAAAGTGGCAGAACCAGGATACAAACATGGGCAGCCTGGATGCAGAATCTCTGTAATTCAACATAATGAATATTATGTTATGAAGAAGTGGTTGCCTAACTGATGAAAGTAATTTGAACTTTAAGTAAAAGCATTTGAAAAGGGGCTAGGAAAAGTAAAAGAGATTTTGAATAATATTTAGAGGATAAAATCAGCAAGACTTGGTAGCTAATAAGATATCAGGAATGAGTGTGATGCATAAGTCTGGGATGATTCTTTGATTCCTGGGTTGAATCATTCATCCTTTATATATCTGAGCAGATACTTTATCCCAAACACCCTGTTAAGGGATTGGACTATAACGTGTAGTGAAAACAGACATGATTTTTGCCCTCAATTTTATAACACTGTTTGGAGAGATTTTTATGAATTAAAGAATCACTCTATTCAATGTAAACTGCTATTGAAGAGAAGGAATGCATCTTTGTTCTTGAGTTTTTTTTTTCAATGAGAGTATAAGGTCTTTGAGCTAGGCTGGAGTTCAGGGAAGGCTTGATTGAGGAAACAATGTTGGAGCTGAGATCTGAGGAATTGATGGTAGGAGTGAATTAGAGTGGGACTCTTCATAAGTGAAGATGTATCGTGCAGCAAGAGAGACTTGAAGAAGAAAAGCACATTCAGGAGGGAGGTGGACATCCCAGGGCAGGTGTAAGTATTCATTGGACAGTGGCAAACATTGTTTTGCTATCGAGAAAAGCCACCAGGACAAATCTGAGGGCATTTCTAGTTCCAGGAGGTAGGTGGGCATGGTTTGACAGTGGGTGTGTAAATAAGATTGCCCAGGGAGTGCGTGAACACTGAGAAAAGATGAGAGCTAAGGGCTAGGCCAACATAACATTTAAGGGCTGTGTAGAGAGGGATTTACCTAACAATTACCAAAATGATGGGATCTGAGAGACAGGAGAAACCCAGACTGAAAAGATGGTGGAGGAAGAGGTCATTTCAGAGAGGCTTGGCAAGTACTGCAGAAAAGCCACGTCAAAAAAAGACTGAAAAACATGAATTTGGTAACTTGTCAGTTACTAGTGACCTTGGAAAGGATGGTTTCAGTGGCACAGCGGCAGTAGAAGCCAGACTGTGTTGAAGGGAAATAAAAGTTAAGAAAATGGAGACCGTGAAGCATCCTTGCCTGACTGTTGTAAATGGCTTGGCTGTGAAGGGAAGGAGAAAGGCGACAGTGACCAGACAAAGAGTCAAAGAAGTTTTTTTTGTTTGTTCTGTTTTTTTGGTGAGGAAGATTGTCCCTGAGCTAATATCTGTGCCAATATTCCTCTATTTTTTGTTTTTTTGTATGTGAGACGACCCCACAGCGTGGCTTGATGAGCAGTGTGTAGGTCCACGCCCAGGATCCGAACCCTCGAACCCCGGGCCCCTGAAGTGGAATGTGCGAACTTAACCACTATGCCACCAGGCCAGCCCCATGTTTTGTTTCGTTTTATATTTTTGTTTAACGATGAAAAGTCTAGTACAAGTTAATAAGCCTTAAGAGGGGGGTCATGGAGAGAGGGACATGCAAAGGATGTGAGACACAGGGGCTCATTGACTAGTGAAAGTCTCAGAGGAGATGTGAGAGGATGAGCTCCTGGGCTGACTGTGAGAGAAGAACCTTTACCAGAGGTGTCTCATCATCAGGAGGGGCAGATCACTATCAAGACAGATGCTGCTGCTGGTGCTGCTGATGCTGGTGATGAATACACCAGCCTGCAGATGCTAAGTGCTCACGTGCCAGACCCTGTGCTAAGCTCTGCACCTGTGCTATCAGTTCTAAGTCTCACCACAGCCCTTGAAGGAGGAAACCAGCCCAGAGAGTTTAAGTGACTGCATAAGGCCATAAACATGGTAAGTGGCAGAGCTGAAACTTGAAACCAGAGTTGGCAACATCCCACCCACAGGTGTGGGGAGTTGACAAGGTCTTGTCTATAAGCCTCATCGGTCTCTCTAGAAGTCATTGGCTGTCATATATGGAAGTAGCAGCTTTGAGCAAGGGGTGAGAACTCGGAGTATGTGCAACAGGGACGGACAAAGGAGTTGGGCAGTGTCACAGACGATGCTCTGGTTCACTGGATTGCAGGCAAAGGACCAAGCGCCATACATTTGCAGTTACATAGAGCTCAGTGTCGTAGTTAGCTTGGTTTAAGAGTTTATTGCTCAGGGATAATACACTGGGCCAGAACAGATGGGTGTTCTTGGCAGAGCTCTCTTTGCCTCCCTCAGTGCCATGGAGACACTGGTTGTCATGACTAGTCTGAGGAGCCTGAGCATGTCCGAGCAGACCAAAATTTGAATATTCTCCACTACCAAATGCTGTATCATATGCCTTCTGGTATGCAAGACTCAGGGGCTACAGTAACCAGACCCTGCAGGTAACAGGATGCATGCTGAAACTAACAACAGGCACTTCCAATATTTATTTCCAACTTACTTATACGTCTATATGACTGCCTCAATGGGGTTGGCGGTGGTCCAGGTTTTCAACTGAGTGAACTCCTACTAAAACAAGGACACAGAAAAATAGTGCCTAAGGATGATGACAATGATTATAGCTACAGACAGAGGAATTAATATTCTTCTACCAAAAAGTCAACCATAAGAAAGCAGAATTAGATAATTGTGAATAAATGATAGCTTTGCATAAGAAAGAGAAAGAATATGAATGTTAAAAAGACTTGATGCAGATCTGTCTCAATCTCCGGAAGATGGAAAGATAATAGCAGGGTGGGGGTGGGGTGGGGAAAGGTCACGGAAGGTACCAGTATAGGGAGCACCAGCAGGATTTGGATAAAGTATCTTCCCAGTAAGCTCTCCTGTATCTCTTGATAAACAGTGATGTGATAATGAAACTTTTCAAGGTTATTCGCTTGAGAGTATAGCTAGAGCTGCTTCTCACTTCTCTCCAGGCAGAATATTCTGATATTATTATTTATTTGTATTTTGTCTTGTTCTGAAAATGATTTCAGCTATCTCACAAAAATGATAGTCTCTACTATCATAATATGAATAGATGAGAAGATAAATCCAGGAAAATAAATCTATGGGTGTGTGTGTGGGGGTGTGTGTGTGTGTGAGAGAGAGAGAGAGAGAGAGAGAAATTTTGAGATTGATGAAGATTTTTAAAAACAAGAGTTATTTGTCTTTTAGTTTCTGATTCAACCTGAACCTTCTCTCCACAAGGTATCACAATAAAAAAAATGTGCCTTTTAATTTAACAAAATGCAAACTTATCTCTCTCTACTAGAAGAGAAGGTAGTGAAAAGCCTCTCTTGAGAAAAAATGAATGGACAAATAAAGATTTCTCATCCCAGACAAAAGAAAATAACCTAGGAAGGGAGCCAAAAAAAGAAGATTCTAAGGAGAGAGATGGAAAGTAATGCCAAGAGGCAAACACATAAAAAAGATTTAGAGATCTGGCTAATTAAAAATTTAAAAGCTTTATTTGTCAAAAACATCATAAACAACCCAAATGTTCTAAGATAGAGGACAGGTTGAAACAATTGAACTGCCTTTGCTGTGTAGGTGGGAATTTGCTGAGCCAGGGCGCTCTCTGACTGAGGGAGGTTAAGCATCAGTTCAATGTCACCTTGCCAAGATGTGAGCTGACATCTCTCTGCTGCAGAGCACGTGCTTTTAGCATCGTTTCTCTTTCTTCTTTGGATTTCCCTGGGATTTATCGATTTCATTCTCTTTTAAAGCTTGTTGTTTCCTTCTATAAATTTTGTTTTGTTTTTATATTCACTATATTCTTCAAGGATTCTTCAATTGTTCAGTGATTTTCTTGGTACTCTGTTAATATTTATTGAATAAATAAATGAATATTCTAACTGGCTATTTTTGGTATATAGACTTTTTTTTTGGTGATCCAAAGCTACATTACATTCTCATTTTAATTGTGAATTTTTCAGTATATTCCCTTGGATTTTCGGTGGATGGAATAATGTTTCTAAAAATAATTATAATTGTGTTTCCCTCCTTCCAACAATGAAGCTTTTTTTTTTTTTATATCCCATGTCTTTTTTTTTGGTAAGGAAGAGTGGCCCTGAGCTAACATCTGATGCCAATCTTCCTCTTTTTGCTTGAGGAAGATAGTCTCTGAGCTAAGATCTGTGAACCCCAGGCCACTGAACTGAAGCAGGTGAACTTAACCACTATGCCACTGGGCTGGCCCCCTATCTCATGTTTTAATGTGTACACCAGAACGTCAGAACCACGTGAAGTGATCCAGGAGATGTCTGATACCCTCGTTTAGTCTATTAATAAGAATGCTGCTAGGGCTGGCCCCGTGGCTTATCGGTTAAGTGCGCGCGCTCCGCTGCTGGCGGCCCGGGTTCGGATCCCGGGTGTGCACCGATGCACTGCTTCTCCGGCCATGCTGAGGCCGCGTCCCACATACAGCAACTAGAAGGATGTGCAACTATGACATACAACTATCTACTGGGGCTTTGGGGGAAAAAATAAATAAATAAAATTACAAAAAAATAAAATAAGAATGCTGCTAAAGTTTTTCTGTTAAAAAGCCTGCTAATATTGTTTTATGTTAGTTTCTTCTGTTTAAAAATGCTGCTTGCAAGTGGTTATTCTGTATCATTTTGAGGATGCATCCTTCTATTCTTGGTTTTATTTTTTTTTAACAGGAATAGGTGTTGAATTTTATTGACTGCCTTTTCAGCTTCTATCCTGTAGGGATTTTTTTTCTTTTTGGGTTTATTGAAGTAAATCTTTATATCACTAGATGTCTGGATGTTAATCATTTCTTGCATGCCTGCTTGATACAAATGCTATATAGTTGTGACAGGCAATGTCAATGTAGTATTTTTTACTTTGGTTTGCATAAAAATCACCTGGAACAAATGCTAAAATGCAGATTCTATGGCAACATTCCTGGAGATTCTGATTCAGTAGGTTTGGGGTGAGGCTGAGAATTTCAATTTTTAGAAGCACCCCCTCTACCACTATGATTCTAACACGTGATACACAGACCAAATTTTGAAAAACATGACTTAAATGAAACATTGAGTTGTACTTATTAGAATTTTTGGTATTGTTGCATTAATGTAAAAAATGAAATTAACCTAATTAAAAAAATTTTCATTTGTTTGTTTTTATTTTAAGAAGATTTTGACATATTTTTATCTCTGGTTTTGCTAGCTTCATTAAACAAATTGGGGTCTTTTAAAGGATTTTTTTAATGATCTTAACTATTCATAAAGTATGAGAATTTTCTGTTACTTAAGAGTTTTAAAGAATTAAAAGATAAAACAATCTAACCCTGAGGTCTTGTTTGTTTGTTTGAGGTAATTTTTAGAGAGTTTATTTTTCAGTCTCTGCCATAATTACTGATCTAAGAAAAATTACAAATTGAGCTCAGAGAGGGAAGAGTAGCCTAGTTTGGCCAGAACATATCATACTTAAGGAATATAGGACTGGAAAACTGATATGGGACCGGATCACTGAGGGCCTTGAATAGGTATAGAATGAGTAGCTTACAAAGAATTTCCTTGTACATTATATCATTTCATGTTTATAACAACACTGCAAAATAAGTTTTAACTCCATTCTCATTTTATGAATAAGGAAACCAAGTTTTGGGGTTTCGAAGCAGGGCACTAGCATCTGGTTAGAAAACCAGATCCAAGTGTCAGTTAAGAAAAGACACCTTGAGAGACCAAATAAAATGTTACAGTGAATCATCCATCGTGCTTGGGGTCAGATGAGGCAGGCGGGAGCATGCAGGGCCTATGTGGTAACAATCCTTTCTGGGTATCATGTCCTGCTAGCCTCACAAACTAGTTTGCCATCTCAGGACGTCTTTTGATGTCTAGTTAATCTGATCCAATCTTCTGTAGTTATTTTATACCTCCTATGCAGGGGTTCATCTAAGTACTGTGAGGCTTGAAGCTTAATATACTTTTAGAGGATATCTTTAAGTCAAGGAAAAAAAAATCTCATTTTTGTAAATTTTGCAAAAACACAAGACCATATTAACACATTGCTAGGGCCTTTCTCAGTAACCCATGCACTTGAGGGGCCATTTAGCTAAAGTGTCTTTAGTTTCATTATAACACTGCCTCTGACTTGGGCTAGGGATTTAAATTTTAACAGGAAGTTTCAAAATGTATTAACAGAAGTATTAACTGATAGAGTGGGAATTTCATACGTTGGGCAGAATATTATGGACCTCAAGTTATAACAGATTTTCCAAATGTGTCTATGACTAATATAATGTTGAACAGATATGCTTGAAAGGTAAAACATCTCCTCATCTCCCCCACCACAATGGGCTGAATTGTGTCCCCTGAAATTCATATGTTGAAACCCTAATGTCCAATATGATGGTATTTGGGAAGGGAGACTTTGGGAGGTGATTAGAATTTGATGAGACTATTAGGGTGAGGCTTCATGATGAGATTCATGCCCTCATAAGAAGAGACCGGAGAACTTGCTCTCCACCATGTGAGCACACAGGGAGAAGGTGGCCTTCTACAAACTAGGACCAGTTCTCTCACCAGGAACTGATCTCTGCAGGACCTTGATCTTGGATTTTCCAGTCTCCATAACTGTGAGAAAAAAAAAATTCTGTTGTTTAAGCCACCCAGTCTACGGTATTTTGTTAAGTCAGCCCAAGCAGATTAAGATACCTACCACATAGTTTCTGAAATTGAATGTGCAAAGATAGCTAAGTATAATAAAAGCACCATGTGAGACATACATTTTACAATAAAAAATTAATATCTTTTTTGTAGTTTAAATCATGTACTTATCTAGTCTGTTGAGGCAGTTCCAGCTTGAATTTTATATTTATAATGATACAACATTATATATTAAGGATGACTCCCTGAATCTGGACTCTCCTACATTCTATACAATTACAAAGTTAATTTCCTTTAAAAATCTACATTTACTTTTATTCATTTATTCATTCATTTGCTCAGCCATTCATTTATTTATTCATTCACTTTGGAAACTCAAAGGCAATGAAGTCATTGTCAGGGACTGGCAATCTGGTGCATATTCACATATACCTAGAAACAAGGTACTTCAGAATAGATGTAAGTTATATACAGAGAACTATGAGGTCCAGAGGGGAGAGCCATTCCTTTTGGTTGAGGTGCAGGAATCAGAATTTGAGCTGGATCTTGGTGTCTGAAAAGGATTCCAATAGGGGGAGATGAAGAAAAGGGCAATTCAGAGATGAGATAACTAAATTCACCAAGCATGAAGAAGAAAATCGCAAGTTCTTTAAGGACAATTATATGAAGTTTGGTTTTATTAGTTTAGAGGTTATGTTGGGAAGATAAAGTGGAAAAACTAATTTTAAGCTATACTGTGAATGGTTTTTAATCACAGACTAAATTTTCTAGGTTTTGTTCTGCAGATAAGGAATAAGAATTATAGGATTTTGACAGCATTATATCGGGAAGCAGCAATAACAACAACAACAATTGAAACAGACACTTGAGTTTTAGATCTGCTTCCAAAATGGTGCTAGTATCTCATTGTTCGTCAAGTAGTAGAATCTGCAATTTTGAGAGAGACACATTCAAGCTGTGATCATCCCCATGACGGTGAAATGAGAGCAGATAAAATCACCAAGGGAGAGAACAGGTAAAAAGAAGACCAGAAGATTGAGGTCAAAATCATATTTGGATGGGGAAAAAAGAAATGAGGTAGAAGTATTAAGAGAACAAGAATCATATAAAGTCAGGATGTGAGAGGAAGGGAGTTTCAAAAGGAGGTATTTTAGTCCTGCCTTACATTTACTTTACCTTTTTTGTGCTTATCTTTCTTTCCTTTTAAGTTAAACTATATCTCATATTGTTAGGGCAAGGATTATTATTTTTATTTTGACAATATTTGACACTGTGCTTAATACGCTACTAAGGACATTGTTAGGCATTTAACAATGCTTTCTTATCTATTGCTTTTTATAGTATTCAAACAATTATAAAACTGATCATATGAACATTTATTAAATTTGTAACGGGCAGTTCTGGGTCCTGTACATGAATTATTCATTTAATCCCCACAACAACCAAATGAGGCAGTTACCAAATGGGATATAATTCATCAGACAGATGAAGTTAGAGTAATAACCTAAAAATGTATGCCCTTTGCCCTGAGAAATCTTGAAATACACCCTGAATTTTAAAACTGTAGGAAGTTAAAACATTTAATCTCATTTATTAAAATAAAATTTCCTAAGCACATACGTGGTTCAAAGCATCAAGTAAGGTATTTTGTGGGGAGGGTGGGAGGGCTGGCCTGTTACACACAGTTGTTAGAGAAGTTTTATTTTCCTCACCTTCAACTTTAATAATCTTCTCTTACAGAAAGGAAAAAGCTCAGATTTTACCCTCAGCAGGTATAATAGATGCCAATCATAATTGGGCATTTTTCAATTAAGAAACATTAGCTTAAGGTTGCTTTAGAAACATTAGATTTAATTTATATTAAGAAAACTCAAAAAGACAAGTGTTGGTGAGGATGTACATAGAGAAACTGGAACCTTGTACACTATTGGTGGGAATGTAAAATGGTGCAGCCAGTATGGAAACAGTATGGTGATTCCTCAAAAAATTAAAAGGAGAATTACTATATGATCCAGCAACCCCACTTCTGAGTATACGTATCCAAAAGAATTAAAAGCAAGATCTCAAAGAAATATTTGTACACCTGTGTTCATAGTAGCATTATTCACAATAGCCAAAAAGAGGAAGCTACTCAAGTGTCCATCAACGATTCAATGGATAAATAAAATATGGTATATACATACAATGGAATATTATTCAGCCTTTAAAAGGAAAGAAATTCTGACACATGCTACAAAACTGATGAACCTTGAGAGCATTATGCTAAGTGAAATAAACCAGTCACAAAAAGACAAATACTGTAATATTCCACTTATGTGAGGTACCTAGAGAAGTCAAATTGGTAGACAGAAAATAGATGGTTGTTACCAGGAGCTGGGGGGAGGCGAGAATGGGGAATTGTTGCTTAATAGATACAGAGTTTCAGTTTTACAAGATGAAAAGAGTCTGGAGATTGGCTGCACAATAATGTGAAAGTGCTTAACACTATTGAACTGTACACTTAAAAATGGTTAAGATGATAAATTTTATTTTATATATATTTTACCACAAAAAAAAATTAAACCTTTACTTCAGGTGTTCTTATATAAAGCACAGACCTATTTTATTATCATTTTTTTCTGTACACCTTTTGAACAATGTGTCCCAATATGCAGAAGACTCCATTCATCTTGGGCAGCTTTGGCTGTATGTATCATGTGCATATGGATTCAAACCTGAAAGAATAGAAACCAGGCACGAACACAAGATAAAATGAATAAGCGCTTATGTCTCAACTACTAGTAATGTGCCTAACTATTCAAAATGGGAACTTTTGGAATGCTTTAATTTAGGTTTCCCGATACAGAGCCTATTTTTGACTTGAAATGAAAGACAATTAATTCTACTATAGGCTTCAATAGTGATGATAATACTGGGACCTGATTATACTTGATAATGATACCAGATAGGGTAATTTTTTAAATGTTTTATTGGATCTTATGAAGGGATCATTGTGTGATCTGCATTTAGGAAATCCACTTTCCAAAGAATGATCTGTGGTTAGGCTATTATTGTTAGGTCAAGTGATGTCTTTAAAGTTGATTAATCCCTTTTTGGGGGTGATTGTCATAACTCTTACTGTTTACAATTAATCCTCTGTAATCTGGCCTTGAGTTATTTTTATGTGAAATCTGAGAATCCATGCAATATTCATATCTCATATACAGACACATAATAGTGGGCAATAGTCTTGCCATTATCTATGGATTAATTCAAATTTGACAGAATTGTCTCTCTCTAGAGATAGATTATAAAAGACTTTTAAAAGAACAGATTTCCATACTAACTTTGAACTTAATCAGCTATTTCATAATTATTCCAGGACTGCTACAAGAAATCCCATGGCTTCTTATTATTCATAGCAGCAAGACAAAAATGTATGCAACCTTTCTTCATTTTAGGAGGTGGCAAAAGGTCTCAGAGATTACCCTTCACATGCTAATATTTCAGAACTCTATTATTTTGGTGTAGTGATAAAAAAGGAAAGTAACTTTCAAGATTCTTCGGTTTTCTTCCCTTTCCTTATTCTCATAAGATCTTTTGTGTAACTAAAATTCTTTCAGTGCTTCTGCAGTTATTGAAAGAACTTTCATTTATAGTGTGTTACTAGGGAAGATATTGAGTTTTTGCCATTTGAAATGGAAACACAAATTAAAGAGTTTACTTCTTCAACTACATTGTTTTTATCCTTTCAACTGAAGCTAACAAACTGGATTCCAGAAAGATTTTGAGGACATTACTGGTTAGTCACATCAACCACCTAGGACCATATTTCCTGGTTTGCTTTTTTTCCTATCTTGCTTTTATTTTTTATTGGCTAATAAGTTACATATTTAAAATAATATCATTTAAAATTAAAATCTTGTGGACAACATATGTATACTTGCAATATTTCTATCAAATTGCATATTGCATTGCTACCTGATGTAGCTAAAATATTTAATTGCATAGGCTTGTATGAATTCAACTAAAAGTATTTTCAAGTCTTTACTCTTTTTTTTAAAAATAATTTTATTTATTTATTTTTCCCCCAAAGCCCCAGTAGATAGTTGTATGTCATAGCTGCACATCCTTCTAGTTGCTGTATGTGGGACGCGTCCTCAGCATGGCCAGAGAAGCGGTGCGTCCGTGCGCGCCCGGGATCCAAACCGCGGGCCGCCAGTAGCAGAGCGCAGAGCGTGCGCACTTAATCGCTAAGCCACGGGGCTGGCCCCTGAAGTCTTTACTCTTGAAGTAGTTACCTAATTCCTGAAGACATGGGAAGATACTTTGTGTTTTTAGTTGTATATCACAATCCGCTTTTATGACTTTTTCCTTCCAGTACCGTAAGCTTATGGAAGTCAAGAATTGTTTTTCCCTGGTATGTATATTTTGTAAAAGCTCCACAGATTATTGTGATGTACAACCTGGTTAAAGAGCTACCGTGCTAGAAATGTGTCCCAACAATGCTTCTACAAGAAGGACAGCACGTGGGGGGCATGTGTCCAGCGGTAGGGCTCCTGGGCATTCACAGGCAAGCAGTACTGATTGACTGGGGGGTTCTCCTGATTAGCCTCAGCATCCATCTCCAGGAATTTATCACTTTGGCACAAAAGCTGGAACCTATTTGCCATCTCTGGTATAAATGTTCTTTACCTTTGCACAGTGATTATAATCTATAAAGACTCTTGGAGAAATCTATTCTCTGTGTTGCTGCAAAGCAGTATCAAGTGATTGCATGGTATTTCAACAAGTTCATTTTCCAATTAACGGAAATACTTGAACTTGGTGCTTTTTCTTTTCCAGAAATAATTCTCTTTTCATTGTCAGTAATTTAGGCTCACACCCAGAAACTGTGTTGTGGGTCAAATTTGGTCATATTTCCCTTTTAGTCTCTCTACCTAAAGAGAAAAATATAGCTTAGTGACTAAGCACACAAACCCTGTATCCAGAGTGTCTGAATCCAAGCTCTAGCTCTTTCACTTACTCTGTGACTTTAGGAATGTTACAGAGCCTCTCTGTTGCCTCAGTTTCCCCATTAGTAAATAGGTATATAAGAGTTGTGAGAAATAAATACATGGGAAGCAATTAATATTCTACCAGCGGATGGGAGACCCTCAACAGTTGTGGATTATTATTGTTATTAGTAATACAATTTAGAACCATTATTTTACATCAGCTTTCCTCAAAGTGATCTTTTTGGGCAGTAGAAATTTCTGGTTTGTTTTAGACGTAGTCTTGTAAGCACTTGGGACTTATTTATCATTGTTTGAATATATGTGCAGCTATGTCTATAAAAAGATATGAATAATACTTGGTTCCAAAACCTAGAATATTTCTGGATGATTTTACTTTTATTCATTCATCTGTGCTTTATCCATGCATCCATCCAACCATCCATCCATCATCCATCCATCCACCCATCCATCCAATAAGTATTTGACAAGTGCCTTCCACAGGCCCTGCACTGGTGAAATAAAGATAAACAAGGCACATTACCTGCCTTTAAGGATCTCCCATTCTCTGATGGGAGAAACAGACAGGTAAACAGGCAATTACAATACGAATCGTTACGTACTGTGAGAACACTCTGCTTGAGATGATCTAACGGGGGCACAAAGGATGAGTTTCAATGCCCTGAAGGTCAGGGAAGGCATTCAGTTTTTCTAGTAATGATCAGTTTATTTAAAAAGCCTTGTTTTTTTAGTTGACCTCGGTCAAAAATTACCTTAGATAAATGCATTCATAGCCTTATAGAAAACACTTAGGGCAAACCTGGCTTCTTTCAAAGCTGGAAGAGAAAAAGTTCTTTTTCAATCTCATGGCTATTTTACTTTGGGGAGCAGAACACACTGATCATGACTATTTTGCTGCCTCTCAGTCCTGTTTGGAAAAGAGTATTGGTGTACTTTATACAGCTGAGTTGAATAAGTCCCAGTACTTACCACTGTAATTTAGTGCATGCGAAGCTGGCTTGTCGCCTCCATCACAAAAGAAATGCACTAGGGAAAGTTTCCATCCCACTTTTATATTTCAGAAATAAATCATTCTTTCTGCACAAAACACATACAAAGCTGTAAAATTTACTCTAAGCATTAATAATTATTTTAAGTCTTACAAATCCTAGGTTACTTTATAGTGTGGCCATAGGAATCTTTTTTTTATGTCTTTTATTTTTATCTAGTAAAATGGGTCATTAGTTATATAGAGTCTTTATAGTTTTGAATTTAGAAAGCTATATGTTTTTATAATGTTAGTTTGCTTGCTAATGCAGAATGTTAAGATACCTGTACTCTGATTTTTCTTTCATTCAATGTCCCTAGAAACAAGAAATCATATTATCTTATCGTCGGAATTTACAGGACACTTAATGCATTGGTGATCAGTAACAAATCCGATTTAAAAGAAAGATAGAACGAACAAAAACTTTGTAAAACCCCTGAATATCATTGCTCCTGGAACATTCAGCCATGACATTACATTTAGGACCAGCATGGACATTGCCAGAAGCACAAGCACATGCCAACTACATAGGCTAATGATGACAATCTTTGCCAACTTCACTCTTGGTTTTTGTTTTTTTTTAACGCTTTTAAGAAATGTTCAGGGACCACTTAAAATAATGAGGAACTAAGCAACATACTCATTCCTTAATTATGAACCAGAAATCAGGAGACCAAATCTGCTTTGAGAATGTAATCATTAAAACACAGACATGGCTACTTGGATAAGAAGGAGCCATTTTGTATGGAACAGTTGAAATCCCTTAATTATTTTTTAAGACCACCAATACAGCCTTCTAAAGGAAGCCTTTCCCGAATCCTGCATGAGTCTAATTCAGTCTTGATGAAACAAGAAGTGAAAGCAGAAGGCTAAGTGCTCCATCTAGAGTACAAAGGAACCAAGTTTAAAAAACTGGGAGGGATACTTTAGAAAAAAGACTCTCAGAAATACCCTTCATATGACAAACGGATGGGACAAAGATGAATCACTGTTTGATCATTGTAAACTTAGAAATGGCTTTTTATTAATTGAATTAGAATTCAGTGAGAATTCTAGAATTAGAGTCAATTAGGATTCTTAGAATAGCTTGCTTCTTAAGAAATTCTTAGAAATTGCTTGCAAACTTGTTCTGTTTCTCAGATTTATCAACCTAATCATACATAACATTGAGATAATTTAGCCAGTCCCCTAGATGCATTAAAGAAATTATAAATGTCACCTGAAATATTGAAACAGTAAATGTGATATCAGTTTCTTAATTATTGTTTAACACAATATGTTAAAAATCTTCATCTTCCATTATTAATGTAACATTGGCTGGATTTCAAATACTGAATATTGCAGTGTCTCCCATATTTGTCCTCCAGAAAGCCATGCTCATAAAGTGTTAGTATTTTGTTGATATTAATATCTGTTTTTCTTTCCTTGGCAGGGCAATAATCAGAGATTTATCGTTTACAACAAAGCTAATGAAATCAAGCCCCAGAGCCTCTTACTCTCAGGGAGTGTCATTGGAGTGACCATGGGCATTTAGAGTCCTGCTAAATAAAAGTTGAATTGAGGATACATTTCCATTGGCTTGAGTGGGATATATTTAGTTGGTTCAGTTTCATTCGTTTGTAATTAAGCTAATATTAGTTACGCTGGTGTAGAATAACTTGTAGTAATACTCCTACCCTCCAATATGCTGATACGCTGTAGAAGAAGTATTTGGATAATTGAGGAGAAGCAGCAGCAGCAGAAGTCTTGCCTGTGGAAAATTCTCCCAAATTGTATAGCTCATATATATAAGACACTATTAGGAATTGTCTCAAATTTGATAAAAATCATGAAAATTTACATGGACATTACCAAAAACAAGTTTAAAGCTGAAAGAAAAATTTCTAAATTATCAGTAATAACAAATAAATGTCCATTACTCATGCTACAGGAAAAACTAAATTATTTAAAAAATCATTGTCTCATAAGAGATGATCAAAGAGCACATAGGCTGAAAAATGTAATAAATAAAAATACTATAGAGGTATATCAGGTTATTAATTAATAAAATGTTATTTTTGGTTTTTTTGCAATGTTTATCTATTTGTCAGCTTTTAAAAATTTATATTTTGTTGTGATTTTTATCTCACTCTAAATATTATTCACTTTGTATCTAATTTTGTATTCTTTTTTAATAAATGTTAACTTTTTAATTTAGAAAAAAATCTGCACAATGAAAGCAAAACTTAAAAAAATTAAGAATATATTGTTGCAGGAGGTCAAGAGCAATTCAATTTTCCCTTTTCGCTTGTCTACTTAATATTTATTTTTCCTTATAGTTTTATAAAACTCTTTAAAAATACTTCTCTTCATGGTCTTATGAGCATATAAAACACATTCCCACAGGTGCCTTCTGCCTTTGTACTCTTTTTCTTAAAAAGGGCATCCAAGCCATCTACTGTCAATAATTGTTACAGTATCTAGAAATTCAGTTTAGAATGAGTGTAATATCTATGCTTCTAGCTTATTGTCAGTGGAGCTCATCTTTAGCTATTTAACTCTTCATTGTGTTCTATCAGAAAACTAGACCTCAAACTCCCCAGAAATCAATCTAGCTGTTTGTTAATAGACATGTTAAGATGAGAAGTCATGGAGGCAATAGTCTTCCAAGTATGTTCCCTCCAAATTTTCCCTCTCAGTAAGTAAAGAACCAGGATTTCTTTTTTCTAAAGTTGATCCATGATTTTGGGAAGACTATTTCCAGTAGCACTAAAGTATTTCTGACAACTAGAGATTCCGATTGAAAAGAGTTTCATGCTAAAAACAAAAATATTCTTAAACCTTGAGTTTTTGTAGTCCTGAGTCATTCATTATAAATTGGTAGTAGCTATAGTGTAGGCTGGACTTTTGAAATTTGACAGGTGGTCTCTATTGTGAGGGGTTGCAAGAGATATTTTAAATATGCAAGTGGGATTCAAAGAACAAGAATGGTAGTGACAGACTGAATTATTTTGTAGGAAAACGTGAATGTTGAATTTAAAAAAAACACTAAAATATTTTCCACAAACCCAAACCCTCTCTGAGCTCTAATTCCACTCTGTGTATAGCTAGAAATTGTGTTCAACTTGGAATCCTAGAAGGCACATTAAGTGCCATGTTTCATCAACATAAATAATTAACTGGAGAAGGACATGCAATATTCATAGCTGGAAATTATTAAAGTGGATTGCAAAAGGGGAGAAAATATCTAAAAATCGAAGAAACATGAATCATTCAGCTTATGACATTTCCTTTATTTATTTATATAATTAATTTAAAAAACCTATTCCTTTTGGGCCAATGACAAATGGTGAGCATGCTACATTGTAGCACAATTGAACCGTATTTGGTGCGTGGTTTGAAGTAATAATGGATTCAGTGGTTCCAGTGCATTCTGCCAGGAGGTAGGCATTGCAAGTAGGGGGAGTGGGAGTCATGTTTTGCTTTATTGTTTTAAGCCCATTCCAATAATAAAGCAATTGTTATTTTGGGAGTCAGAGCAATTGTTCAATTTAGTGTCACAACCTGCGAATGATTGATGTTATTGGAGGTTTTCACTTTTGTGGGAAGAGATTATGGTGATGGGTTCTAGAAAATCTATTGAATAAATAAATGCTTCCTGGCAGATGTCGCTTTTCTGCCCCTAGCCAATACCAATTGCAAGTCTCAGAGCTTTAGGGTTACTGGTAGTGATATTAATTAATGTTGCAAAGCTTTGTCTAAGAGTGCCCGTGACATGATAAGCAACTGCTATTTACATGATGCAAAGTGGCTGAAAATGGGTCAAAAGAACAATGCTTCTGTGATATCAATTCTCTTGTCAGACACACAGCGTCTATTCCCAGATGTTCTTATTTGTGTGAAGGAAAGTGTGGGATTTTTTTCCCTGGTTCTTAAAACCTGTTTGGTAGGAGACCCTGAGAGTTTTAGTCCTTCAGAAAGCAGAAGATGGATTGCTTTCAATTAGGATTTCTGAGGAAAGGAAAAGGGGTTTGATGTGAGACTGAACTAAGCCTAGCAGGTCTAGAATTTTAGTGCTAGTTAAACCACTCATCTTGCTGATGAGGTGATTTCAGGGCGAGGTCTGAAAGACTGCATTGTTCATGTGTGGCCCCAAGAAGAACGATGTACAAATTAGCTGTGTCCAATCACTCTGGAAAACTTATCGTCATCATCGGGCTCTCTGACATTACCTCTCCTGCCCTCTTTCCTCTTAGTTCAGAAAGTAAAATAGGATTGAGGCAAAGAAAGAGAAGCTTGAGGATCTGACATCAATTTCTCAAAAGCAAAAAAGGAGTATTTTTTTAACAGGAAAAACATACTGTAGTTTAAAACCGTATTTGCTATAGATATCAGTTATACTTGAAAGCATTTAAAAGTAGAATAGTTTAACTCTTCCTAAATACTTGGAAATTTGTATATGAGCTATTTCTTAATCCTAATGCTTTCTTCCTCCTTTGTTATTATGGATAAATGTTAGTCACACTAGTGTCTGTAAACTTCAATTAAACATGATACTCTACCCCAAATGGAATTTTTAATATAGTGTATATGTAATGAACAACCCAGGGAATAATTTGGGCTTTATTGGAAATGGCATTACATTAACAGGCATCCACGATGTTGTTTTATACATTGGATCTGCATTTTAGTAGAGTAACAACTCGTACATTGGAATCACCGGAGAATGAGTTGCCCAGAATAAAATGTTTTGGCTAAGTTTTACACTGAAATTCCAAAATGTATCACACCATCAAGGTAACTCTAAAACTTTAAACTAAGGTTATAATTTGAGGATAAAATTAAGGAAAAAAACCTCTGTATAATGACTAAAGTTAGACAACTATATAAATAATCTATCATAATTGATAATCTATAAATGAGTACTGAGGACTTTTGAAGACATCCAGATTCTGTTCATGGCTATCACATATTCATGTAGTTATTCACTCATCAAATATACATTAAGTCTCTACTCTATTCCAGGCATTTGGTTAAGCATCTTATAAAAGAATGGCTGTATTACCTTTTCTAAAGTTCTAGAGTATCCATTGCATTTCACTCAATTTGCAGAAATACTGAGTTAACCCAAAGTGGAGAGTTATCAGGTGGGTTGGAAATAGTAAGACAATAAGTAAGAATTTACCAGTATATTTCCAAGCCTGTCTAGAAGAGATGGGGCCTCTGCCTTTCAATGCAATTACTCAGCCCACTTAGCTGGCAAAATAATGATCATAACCACAAGTTAACATTTATTTAGTATAAGCTGTGGGCTAAATCTTTTACATGCATTAGTTTATTTAATCCTCAAATTAGTCTTGGAAAGTTACTATCCTCATTTTTTGAGTGAACCTGAGGCTTAAAGAGGTTAATTAATTTGCTCAAGATCACATAAAAAAAATCTGGAGCCAGAATTTAGATCTAGGTCTTTTTGACTTCAAAGCCCATGACTTCCACATGTAATGGAGAAATACGTATGTATTTATAACAGCTTGATAACATTAGCCATTAATCATTCTTGAGCTCTTGTTCCATGTTTACACAACATACTCTTCTGATTTACTTAGAACTTCCACTAAATATTTCCCTTGCAGGAAGAGAACATTTCACCAATGATTTTGAATGGTCGGTCCCCTTGGATGTTGTATTTGAAAAATTCTAGTCAAACAATTTTGCATCGTGATTTATACTGCCTCCTCTTGTGAATTTGATTAATGTGAGTTGGCCCCTCCAATACAGGCATCACTTCTGAATACATTTAGAAGTGAATTTTTTTGGTCTATAGAACTCAGGACCAGATCCTAGACCAAGGTATTTTTGGCATCTAAGCAAAATCTCTACTTTATCATTATTCATATTCTCAGAAGTACTGCACTGGTTTGTTTTTTTTTAATAATCACAAATTTACAGAAAAATTCAGGTGTAGTACAAAGAATGTTATTTCATGAACCATTTGATGGTAAGCTGTCAACATGATGCCTCATAACCACCAAATACTTCTGTCTTTCTACACACTAGAACATTCTCTTACATAGCACAATCCACAATCAAATGATCATATCAAGTAAGTAACATTACTACCATATAATGCTCAGATCAAATTCACATTTCTCCAGTAATCCCAATATTCAGTCCAGAATCACGCTTAGCATTTCGTTATCATGTCTCTTTAGTCTCCATCATTCTAGATCAGTTCCTCTGTCTTTTCTTGACTTTTACAAACTCTACTTTTTGAAGACTATAGACCTAGTTATTTTGTGAGATGTCCCTTAATTTGAGTTTGTTAGATATTTCCTCACGATTTGATTCAGTTTTTTGCATATTTAAGAGGGATATCACACAAGTGATGCTGTGTCCTTGTCATTACATTCCATCTGATGGAATGTGATGTTAACTTTGCTCACTTTTGTGAGGTGGTGCCTATCAGGTTTCTCCTCTGTGAAATCATCTCTTTTCTTTTAATAATTGATAATTATATAAATACGTAAATATCCCTCCCTTACCAAACCATTTTGTTCATTCATTCATTCATTCATTTATTTATAATTTATTTATGTTGGTATGGACTCATGCATTCTTATCTCAGTTAATGGGTTATAATCTTTACTATTCTTATTTGCTTTGATGCTCAAATTCTTCAAGATTGGTCAATGGGATCCCCTTCAATCTGGTTGCTGTGTCCTTTTGGCACGTCTCCGTAATTCTTTGAGCACTTAATTTGTGGCAGAACAAGATGTTCCAGGCTTGTCTTGTATTTTTTCTGCTACATCCGTGAAATCAGGCTTTTCTCCAAGAAGCCATGGTTTCAGTGAAGAAAGGTATTTAGAAATCAAGATCTGGGCACTAAATGTGCTTGTTGCTATTAAGATATCACTATTCCCAGACCCCCTCTGGGAATATTGCTAGGGTATACATTCGTGTTTATGTGTGTGTGATGGCCTTTTTGATGTGTCAACCTGGCTAAGGCACAAGTCTCAGTCATTTAATCTAACACTAATCTAGGTATTGCTGTGAAGGGATTTGTCAGTGTGATTAAAGTCCATAATCACTTGACTTGAAGTTAAAGAGATCATCTCAGATAATATAGGATGGCCTGATTCAATCAGTTAAAAGACGTTAAAAGCAATGCTGAGGCTTCCTTAAAAAAGTTCTGCCTGTGCTTGAAAGTTCTAGCCTGCCCTTTCTGATGGCCTACCGTATAGATTTCAGATTTGCCAATTCCTTTCAATAAACCTCTTAAATTTTATCTCCTATATTTGTGTGTCACACACCTATATTTGTTTCTGTATCTACCTTTATATATATAAAATCATGAGTTATATAAAAATCTCCATTTCCAGTCTAACACCTAGTTTTCCCACTTTTCATATTGTAACAAATATCTGATAGTGAAAAATATGGCTTCCATTATCCTTAATATATTTACTTATCGTATCAATTCCCATGCATATTACTGATTTCCCATCACTTCTGTCTACCTCTTTTCCCTTATGGGGCCACTCTGCTTACCCAACTCTGGCTGTGAAAATCAACATCAGATTGCCCCACTATGTCATTGTCCTCCTCACCCTTCACAGGCTCTGACACCCACATTCTGCCCTCCTTTCTACATGGACGCCTTCCTCACTGCATTTATTCTCTGGCATCCTGTGCTGGGCCACTCTCCTATGCTGAAGCCCTTTTCATCCCACTCAGCCTAGGATACCCTGTGAAAAACTATCCCCCTTACATTAAAGCTCTCCTCACAACTCACTGGCTCAGACAGCTTGAACTCATTTCCCAACCCCTATATGGATGCCTTCTGAACCATGCTCACACATCCTGCTCTGGACCACCACAGCTCTCTCCCACCCCACCCCACCTCTACCACACAAACACTTACCTTACGCAGCCTCACTGAATGCTTCTTGGACTAAATTGTTCAGGAAAGAAAGAGGAAGAGGATGAGCTGCAGTAGACATTCTCTAGGCCAGTGGTTCTCATCTTGGAGTGACTTTGCCCCCAGGGGACATTTGGCAATTTCTGGAGACATTTTTGTTTGTCACAACTAGGAGGCTGCTATTGGCATCTAGTGGGTAAAGGCCAGGGATGCTGCTAAAAATCCTACAAGGCTCAGGACAGCCCCCTACAACCAGGAATTATTGGCCAAAAACGTCAATAGTATTGAGATTGAGAAACCTTATACTAGGCACATATCCTGGAAGCATTAAAAAACTTTGATTTTCCAAATCTCTTTAGGCTCCTGTCTTTCTCCTGAATCACACTTCCATGGAGAGTCAGATGTTTCCGTAAGAACCAACCCGCATAAGTTAACAGACTCCTCAACTTTCTTTTTTTTTTTTTAAAGATTTTATTTATTTATTATTTTTTTTCCCCCAAAGCCCCAGTAGATAGTTGTATGTCATAGTTGCTCATCCTTCTAGTTGCTGTATGTGGGATGCGGCCTCAGCATGGCCGGAGAAGCGGTGCGTTGGTGCGCGCCCGGGATCCGAACCCAGGCTGCCAGCAGCGGAGCGCGCGCACTTAATCGCTAAGCCACGGGGCTGGCCCTCAACTTTCAATAAAATTAGATTCTTTTATATCTCCATAAAGAAAACAGTTCAAAAATTCATTTTATTAGATAAATGGATGGATGAGCAGCAGAGACTCTTAAAATTTAGACGCACATGCTGGGCAGTCTGCGAGACACCTTTGAATTATTTCTGAAGAAGAATATTTAAAATTTTAGTATTGGCCAAATTATAAGTAGTCACGTGTCAAAGATGTTCTCTAGTAACTCTGAAAGCTGAATTCAAGGGTGTTGGATCTGTAAATGCCAAGGTGATAAACATGCTGCACTATGAAAAGGAGGATAAGAAGGAGACACAATGATATAAGACAGTGGTCCCCAGAGTGTGTTCCACAGACCAGCAGCATCAGTATTATCTGGGAGCTTGCAAAAAATCCCAATGCCCAGGTCACATCCCAGACCAAGTAAGTTAGGATCTCTAGAAGTAGGGTCCAGAAATCTGTGTTTTACACACTTTCCAAGTGATTATAATGCTCATAAAAGGTTGAAACCGCTCCACTAGTTTGAGAAGCAACACAGATTTCTTGTCCATAAAGTAGGGATCAATCATATCCTTCCTGCTTATCTTACAGAACAATCATGGTTACTATGAGGCCATTGTCTATATGAGATAGTTTAATAACTTTTTATAACACAGTGTTGTCACTTGGTTTAACTATATTACAAAACATCCAGTTTCTCATCTCCACCATCAGTCATCTCTGCCGATTGTGTAGCTGCTCAGCCAGTACAGTGTAGAAAACCGTGGACTTCGTGTCAGGTACCGCGGGCTCTGAATCTGTTCCTCACTACGTGGAAATCAAGTTAACTCCTCCAAGACTCTGTTTCTACTCCTTTAAAAAGGTTTCCTGTTTAAAAAACAAAACAAAAAACTCTTCTTCTTTGGTCAGATTGTGATGCATAATAGTACACAGATGTAATTTGGGGTCTGGAGTTACTGCGTGAAAAATTTTTAGCTTGGTATGATTTGTCTTTTTGATATTTGTGAACATAGCAATCAGTATATATTCTGATATACTTAAAAAGTATATCAGAATACTTTTTAAAGGAAAATCAACCCACATTAAATATTAGTCTGAGTCCCTCCCTGACCCAGTGAGCCACACACTTTAGTTTTGTCACAAGTATCCCAAGGGCTCTAAAGTCTTTGCCGATGACTACATCTAAATTTTCTAGAGTCCTGGAGGACTCAGGTTGTTGAAAGCCTCCTTCAGGATAACTGGAGACGTGATTCTCATACTTACATAGGAGATGGTTGCTGAAAAATTAAAGCTTTCTGTGCCCCACTGCAGACCTACTGAATAAACATTCACAGAGGGGGCCGGCCTGATGGCACAAGCAGATAAGTGCGGTGCTCTGCTGCGGCAGCCCGGGTTCCCCGGTTTGGATCCCTGGAGCGCACCGACGCACCGTTTATCAAGCCATGCTGTGGCGGCGTCCCATATAAAAGTAGAGGAAGATAGCACGGATGTTAGCCCAGGGCCGGTCTTCCTCAGCAAAAAAAGAGGAGGATTGGCAGATGTTAGCACAGGGCTGATCTTCCTCACCAAAAAAAAAAAAAAAAAAGAATTCATGGAGGTAGCGCTGAGGTATCTGTAGATGCCACTGGGGTGTCTGTTGCACATAGATGTTCGAAGCCATTTATTTGTGTGTGTACACATATCTTTAGTTCTATGCAATTTTATCACTTGTGCAACACATAATGTTCTTCAATACTGCACATTAGCAAAGTTTTGCTTAAGTTAATCCTTCTAAATTTAACGGCTCTTTGACTGATGGCTGCTGACTTATTGGAGACTCTAATATGTTAGAAGTGTTGAATTTGGAAAAAAGTAAGTCACATTCCTGTGTGTAATACACATAACTATATGCATATACACAGAAAGTTGTGTATAATACGTCACTTTACTTGCACAAGTAAATGACTCAGATGCTCTGAGTGTAAACAAATCAAGGAGCTAAGTAAATTAAATACTTTGAAAAATTGCGGGATCATGTTTGGGCAACTAACTTTAATTTGTGTGCTGAATTAGGAATTCACTGCTTGACTTTGGAAAATTTAAGCCTGACAGGAAGCAAAAAATCCAGGGAACTACACCTGTCTGTACTTCTAGGTCCAAGTGGAGGAGTAGAGCTTGTTAACTGGTAAACATAATTTTCAAAAATCCTTCAAACTTCTGCGTTAATTTCCTAGGGCTTCCATAATAAATACCACAAACTGGGTAACTTAAAACAACAGAAATTTATTCTCTCACAGTTCTGAAGGCTAGAAATATGAAATAAAGATGTTAGCAGGGCCATGCTCTCTCTGAAGGCTTTAGGGACAAATCCTTCATTGCCATTTTCTAGCTTCTGGTGGTTGTCGGCAACCCTTGGCACTCCTGGGCTTGTGGAAGCGTCACTCCAATCTCTGCTTCCATGTCACATGGCCTTCTCCCTCCTGTGTTTGGGTGTCTCCAAATCTCTCTCTTACAAGGGCACCAGTCATTGAATTTAGGGTCTACCCTAATTCAGTATGACCTTGTCTTAATTACATTTGCAAAGACCCAACGTCCAAATAAGGTCACATTTTGAGGTTCTGGGTAGATATGAATTTTGGGCAGTCACTCTTCAATCAGTACATGCTCCCATCCTGTTTTTGAGGCACATTCGCACTTAGCTTCCCACTTCTTCCCCCATACAAAGAGCATTTTACTGACGAAGCAGCTCGTGAGTAACTTCACTTTGATGTTGCCCCCACAGTGTGAACATGAAATGACATGCAGTGACGTGGTTCCAAGCGTAAGTTACCTCCTCTTAGGACACTCTTAGTTGAGCTAAGAACCAATTTATTTTAGAAGGTGGAATGCAGAGTTTCTCCAACTTTGTACTGTCAAGAGATACTTTCATTTTTTTCTCTCATGGGCCCCATGTTTTTTGTCTATCAAATAAATTACAGTTATTAAATAATTAATTGAATTTCTTATAAAATTAATCAGTGATCATTTAATATAATTCCTTATAAACAAGGAAATTTGACACTTAGCCTGTGTAGATTTGTAATACATACATGGGTACATGCATGAGTTTAGCTAGGCATTTTGAAATTCTGGAGATAATCAACAAGCCATTATAACTCTATCTCTTGACCTCCAAGGTGTGAATCACTGGTCTAAGAATTAATGATAAAGGTTACAGGCTTGTGAAAATGTAGTTAAATATTCCATCTACTTTAAATGTACAGGAATTCACTGAAACACAGTTCACCTCTTGTCATCTATTCTTAATGAATATTACAGTTAGGACAGCTGCTAAGTAACAACAACGTGTCAGGTAGAAAGTAGGTGTGGGAAAGCTTTACTTTTCCTTCTCCAGATTTGGCATGGGGACATGGGAGGGTAAATGGAGAAAGGTGCAAGGAGTTCAAAAAGCTGTTGAAAAATTTAACAACAAAGAATTATAAAATATTACTTATTTTGTAAAACAGAGTATAAATAGTTAATAGTTTAAATTTGTCTAGACATTTTAGAGTGCTTTCATATATTATTTTGTTTGATAATGCCAAAATTCTGGGTGTAAAAGGCAGGTATTATTTCCCATAATTTCACAGATGAAAAACTGAAGCTTGTTGGGGTTAAGAGACTCACCCCTCGGTTGGCCGGATAGTACATAGCAGAACTGAAATTCCAACTGAGATTATTAGCATTCACATCCACTGTTCTTTCCTTTGCCACAGTTAACTCTTGGCTAATAGCAATTCCTAAAGCACTGTGCGTCACATTTTGAACACTGCTGCAGGGTCAAAACAGGACCACAATGCTGAAATTCTGAAAAATCTAGGTTCTAATTTCAGCAGTCGTCTGACCTTAGACATTTGTCAACTGGTGTGATAATCTTTGCCCTACTCCTCTGGAGGGTTCAGAGAAGGAAGCAGACACAGAAATATGAAACAAGCATGAGACATCATGTGTGTGGGACAAGAGGAGAGTAGTGTGTTCAGGAGTGAAAATTTTGAGATTCCCGTAAGGCACAGCTTGTAACTGTGTTTCCTGAGATTTACCTGTTTCCTTTAATAATAAATCCCCCGTTTTTTACTTTAAATAGCTTTTGTTGTTCTTGTTTTATGTGATCAACATACCCTGTTCCAAAGACACCAAGCTTACCATCTACTATGGAAGACTGACATGAAGCAAGAAATTTCACCAAAGAGTGATAAGAGTAGGAGAACCACCCAAGAATACTATCTTTTTAAAATGTATTTTATTGAGGTCATATTGGCTTATAATATGGTGTAAATTTCAGGTGTACATTATTATGTATCAGTTTCTACATAGACTGCATCATGTTCACCACAATAGTCTACTTTTTCTCTGTCACCCTACATATGTGCCCCTTTACCCCTTTCGCCCTCCCCAACTCCCTTCCCCTCTGGTAACCATTAATCTGTTCTCCTTTTCCGTGTGTTTGTTTATCTTCCACATATGAGTGAAATCATACGGTGTTTGTCTTTCTCTGTCTGGCTCATTTCACTTAGCATAATATCCTCAAGGTCCCTCCATGTTGTCTTTTTTATGGCTGAGTAGTATTCCATTGTATATATATGTATACCACATCTTCTTTATCCATTCATCCATTGATGGGCACTTGGGTTGCTTCCACATCATGGATATTGTGAATAATGCTGCTATGGACATAGGGATGCATAAATCTCTTTAAATTTTGATTTCATGTTCTTTGGATAAATACCTAGTTGTGGGATAGCTGGATCATATGGTATTTCTATTCTTAACTTTTTGAGAAATCTCCATACTGTTTTCTGTAGTGGCTGTACCAGTTTGCATTCCCACCAGCAGTGTATGAGGGTTCCCTTTTCTCCACATCCTCTCCAACGTTTGTTTTTTCTTGTCTTGTTAATTATAGCCAAAGTATACCATGTTAAAGTGCTATTATTCTTTTGTCTTTTAGCATAATTTGCTTCTAGATCCATTCAAAATCAATATTCAACAGGGATCCTGAACTGTGTGAGGAGGGGCTTCCCGTGAAGTCAAAGTGGTTGGAAGAGAAGGGCATTAAAGAAGAAGGCCCGTTTTAATTCCTTTCCAATTTAGCAGAGTTGGAAGTGATTTGGTGCCCCTCCCCCTCCAAGCCTCCAATGATTACTTTTCTTTTCTTTTTTATTCTCTTTGTATATGAAGTATTGCCATTGGTTTTCTCTTGGAAGAGATTTGGGACAGTTAATAATAAATCCTTTCCTTTAAAGTCTTTGGAACCTGGAGGACACTTTTATTGTAAGAGGAGGGAAGAAGAAATATGTATATATTACACTTGTGTAAGGGTGAAACAATTAAAATATAACATTATAGTTTTTCATTCTTAGGCATATTGTTAAATGCTATTGCCCTGGAATTTAGACATGATGAAGCACAGTGGATGGACAAAACCCATCTGCACAAAAGGCAACGTATTATATGGTCTTGAATCAAGGCTCCCTTGCTAGCAATAAAAAAATGGCATTTTTACGTTAGGCATAAAACCACTAACAAACGAAGCTATAATCATGGGATTATTAGCAAATAAACTTGCTTGGATTTATAGAGCCATAGATCTGTTGGGAAATATCTGTGTGGTAAGTAAAAAAAAAAGAATTCATATGAATTTATGTGAAATTTCACAGTGCGATGAATGATTGATTACAACTTTATTTGTATTAACCCAGATGGCGCACAATTTGGGCATGTAATTCTGCATATGAGAAATGCTTTATAAATGCCACACATTTCTGTTATGCAGCAATGACTGCATGCCAGGACAACATTCCACTCCAGAAGGTCCATGCCAACACGAATAAAGAAGGGAAATGACATCTTACTTGTTGGAGTAAAGAAACTGCCAGGCAAACAATAACAACAATCAAGCAATCAGAGAAGCGATTAAGTAGGAAGAATTCATTCTAAATGACCGACCACAGTGGGCCTATAAAACATGACCATTACGTCTCATTCAGACAAAGAGAAACTGTTTGAAATGACTGCCCTCAAAGTTTCTGCTTTAAAAGTCTTTTTATAGCCAGCTGTCTTTCTACTATTTATTACCAAAAAATACCAGAGTGATTCAATCTCTTTGTTGATATCCTTACTGACTTTCAACTCTGGCGCGGGAGAAACTGTTCTGGACTATTCAGTTTCAAATTCTTATGTGTGGAGCTGCAAATGTCAAATGAAAGGGCTCATTTCTCTATGTCCTTTATATTTTTTAAAGAAATTCTTTGCCTAGAGCTTCAAGATGTCTATGAACCTCAACAATGGATTTTAAAATGTTTGTGCATTTTTTTGCTTAGTGGGTCCAGAACAATGAGGGACAATCTTGATGGACCTCAGATTCTCTGTGTTGGTTACAATTACCATCTGTTTTCTAAGGTTTTTGCATCACTTAAGCACTTGGAGTTTTTTTCACATTGGGAGCTCTTCTATTCTTAAGAGTGACAGTTCTTCTAGTAAAAATACCCTTGAAAAAAAGATAACCAAATTGCTGAGTCAAGATTTAATTAATCAATGAAGTATAATGTGATAATTTATTGAATCAAATAGACGACATCCATTAGGAAGTTAAAAAAACTGAATGTGAAGGGGAAGACTTTTAGAGAATTTATGTTCATATGTTGTGTGTTAAACAAACAAAATCTTTCAACCCAGTCTAGGAATGGAAAGTGCAAAAAGAGTAACCTTGCTTGTAAGGAGCATTTTTCTCGTTCTGAAATATTAGTTTGTCCCTACCTTGATTATTCTACCTTAGAATTAGGCTGGGTCATTTTGGCCAGTTAAAAATGAAAGTAATTTGCTGAGGGAAATTCAAATTAATCTAAAATAACCTCTCAGTAAAATGGGAAGGAAATAATGTGAAAACTGCTTATAAAGTTTGTCATCTGGATATTCAATATAAAAAAGATACAGAATGATTAAAATTAAAAAAAATTTTAAAGATAAATGCACAACGATGAAAATGAACCCAAATACTTTTCCACTTTTTCTTGCATGGTTGTATTATTTTCCTAGAGCTTTCATAACAAATTACCACAACTGTGATGTCTTCAAACAACAGAAATGTATTCTCTTACAATTCTGGAGGCTAGAAATCTGAGATAAAGGTGTCGGTAGGACTGTGGGTGGCTTTGGTCATTCCTTGGCTTGTTCAGCGTTACTCCAATGTCTGCCTCCCTCTGACTTCAAATGATCTTCTTTTCTGTGTGTGTCCCTTTCTGCCTCCTATGAGGACACTCATTGGATTTAGGTCCCACCATAATCCAACATAATCTCATCTTGATCCATAACTTAATTACATCTGCCAAGACCCTATTTCCAAACAAGGTCATGTTCTGAAGTCCTAGGGGAGGTGAATATTTGGGGGACACTATTCAGCCTGCCACAATGGTATTCCCATTTTTCATAAATCACATATCACTCTCTGAGCTAACTAGTGGGACAATTAGGGAGGGAGGAAGTCCATTTTCCTCTGAGTGGTGATATTTAAACTTGCATAACTCCGACTGGCTAGTAAATCTATAGCCTAGACTGCTTCAAGGTTTTTCTTGTTAAAAACTCAACTAAAGTATATCTTGGTTGCACACTATCACCTTGCACGGGACTGCTTTGCGCACATGAGCTATTGTCTGTGCTGCTACCACGGTGGATCGTCTTACTGCCCACAATCTTTCTCATCAGTTTCAGCAAAGCTAAGGCATTTCACAACTTTGCATGTCCTTTTTACAAGCAATTCAACAGGTTTAGGAATTAAGCACTAAATTCACTTTCTTTGGGAAAAGATTTCTAATTTATTTTTTAGGGGCAATGATCTGAAAAATATTAGATGTTAGATCACGGAAACTACATTTATTTTGGAGAACTATTTTGTTGGTAGGAACTTCAAGTAATGTTTAACGTGCAAAAATAACACAACTCATAAAGCTATGTTGTAGAATTCAATGTCTATAGTTAAGAAATCCTTTACATATATTTAAAATTGATGTTTGACTTATTCAAAGTTGTAATCTGGAGAAAAGCATACACTACATCATAATTAATCATGTGACATCTACATATATGATGTTTACAGACAAACATAAAGTGGAAGCAAGTGCCTCCAAGAGTGTATTTGCACCTGTTCACTAACATAAAGACACATGTAGAGAACACTGACAAGTCCTGATCTAATCTAAATCTTGCTTTTTACTTAAAGAATGTTTTGGATAACGTCTCCCAAATTACCTCTGCCAAACCCAGTCCCAACTAGCATAGTGCCTAGATATAAATAAGACAATGGGAAGAAGTTCTTCAGAATTATGAGTATTTCTGCCTATCTCTGTTAAAAGCACCTTCTATCCACAAGTCCATTTATTTCCATGTCCCTAACACACTAACGACTGTCCATTCAATTTGTCCTTATAGATCTTTATAGGCCCATTTGCCCATAATAAGAAGTAAAAAATATTGAGAAATACAGGTTTTATTTACCTGTTCATCTGTATATATCCTGAGGGGAAGAAATATTAACCCAGCATAGGTGGACAGCTATTTTGAGCTTTCTAGTTAAATTAGCCACTAAAGCTTATGTTTCTTCTTTAAAATGGAGTGGATTTTTTTCCTATACAAAATTAAGCTATTTGAATGTGTTTTTAATAAATTAAAACTAAATTGAATAATATCTGTATTGAACAGCAAAGGGAATGATAATACTAAATAGGATTATTGATATAAAAATACATGAAGCAGACATATGTGAATTTAAAAACATCAAAAAAACTTCAGCGATTTAATATCAAATTTCAAAAAGTTTTATAAAAGTGTTCCATATATAAAAGATATTTTAAAAACTGAAATGAACTAAATTTTTCCATGGTTCAGGCAAGCCCACCACTCTCTTTTTTAATATTGCTTTTACCTGTATCAGCCATTCACATCTATCTAACCCACTGATTCCATTTTGATAGAATATTGGAATCTCAGGGTTTGGAGGAATTTAAAGGTCATCAAGTTCCCTCTCTCCAGAATTCCCACAGAGTAGTTGTTCAAATTGGGTTTTTTGATCATTTTCAGTGACAAAGAACTGTATCTCTAAGGACAGATTCTTCCTTTTGCCAAAAGTTGATTATTAAAACACGTTCCAGGGGCCTGCCTGGTGGCATCGTGGTCAAGTTCATGTGCTCTGCTTCGGCAGCGCGGGGTTTGTGGGTTTGGATCCCAGGCATGGACCTACACACTGCTCATCAAGCCATGCCGTGGCAGCATCCCACATACAAAATAGAGGAAGATGGGCACAGATGGCAGCTCAGAGACAATCTTCCTCACAAAAAACCCCCCCCAAAAACATGCTCCATAAGAAGCATAGAATGGGGAGCATTTTCAACATCCTGGGCATTCCAACCTGAAACTTCTGATTCTGTCTATGGCTCTTAGCAATGGCGTCCAGACAAACTGATTTATTTTAAGTGGACCAAGACCGGAACCCAGTGTAGTGAAATCACCTCCATCTTTCTTTGTCCTACTTTCCTATTAATAGCTCAAGAAAAAAATACACTTCTAATTATTTTTTAATTTTAATTCAGTCAAATTCACTTTTCGGTTGTAAAATTCTATGAGAATTGACAAATGCATACAGTCACATAACCAGCATCATGACCAAGCTACAGAATTATTTTGTCAATCACAAAACATGTCCTGCTGCTCCTTTGTAGCCAATCTCTTCCCAACCACTAACCTACAGCAACCATCATCTGTTTTCCCTACCTGTAATTTTGCCTTTTCTAGAATGCAGTGTAAATGAAATCATGTATCTGCAGCCTTTCACGTCTGGTTTCTTTCACTTAGCATAATATATGTGAGAGTCATCCACATTGTTGAATGTTTGTTACTTTTATTGCTGGGTAGTATTCCATTGTATGGATGTATTATAACTTTTTTGTCCATTTACCATTTGAAGGGAAATTGATTTTTTTCCAGTTTTTGGCAATTATGAACACAGCCACTGAAACATTCCCATACAGGTTTTTGTGTGAATGTAAGTTTTCATTTTCTCTTGAGTGAATACTTGTAGGGGGGTGGGATGCTGGGTCATATGGCAATTATATATTTAAATATGTTAGAAATTGACAAACTGCTTTCCAAAGTTGAACAATGTTCCAAAGTTGAATACACCAGCAATGTATGAGGCCTACAACTTTGTTTCTATTTTAAGAAATTGTTTTAGCTAATCTAATTCATTTGCCATTCCGTATATGTTTTAGAATAAACTTGCAGATATCTGCAAAATGATCTTCAGGGATTTTGATTGGGATTGAGTTAATTCTATAGATCAATTTGGAGAGAACTGATATTGAGAATAACATTGATATTGAATCTTCCATTCCATGAACACAGTGTATATGTTTGAAACTCTGGGGTAGGAACACCTTAGAGAAATAAAAAGAACATAGAGAAAAGGAACTTTTTATTAGACACTTATTGCTCTACAAGTATTTGAAATTGATTGGGTAGTGTAGCTTTCCCCTATATGATTTGAAAATCAGCAAGGATACCATCAAAAAATCTGCATCACTATAGTATTTTGTGGTGATAAATATAAAACCCTATGAAATCTATAAAAACTCCTTGAACTAGTTAATAAATTTAGAAAAGTCAAAGGACACAAGTAAATATACAAAAATCAATCATATTACTATATACTAGTAATGAACAATAGGGAATGTAAATTTAACAGACAGTACTATATACAATAGCACCAAAATTGAGATATTTAGGTATATATCTAACAAAATATGTACAGAATCTTATGCTGAAAACTAAAAAACTCTAATGAAGATACAGACTAGCTCCTCAATCTGTTGAATTTTTACTGAATCTTTACTAAATGCAGAGACATTACATTTGTTCTATGACAAAAGCCAGCCTTATTTGTGAAAGTTACTTAAAATTAAGACATTTGACATTGAGGCTAAGAAGAGGAAAGGCAGGGATGTATGGAAATAAATGAACTACAACAAATGGGAACAAACAGAAGCTATTTATTCTAAACTGGTTATAGCAAAGGAGTCAGCCACCATCACTTGCGTTTGGCGGAGACTCAAAGGCAGAGAGGGAGGGAAGTGGCAAAGTCGTACAGTGGAAGAAAGGGAAGATTTCAGGTGTGCTCAGACTGGAGGCTGAGGGCATGGGGAAGCTGGAGTGAGCTAGCTACAAACAAGGCATCCCATGTGATTGCTTTAGGGAGCATATTTGGCTTTCTCACGTTGGTCCTGAATTGGAAGCAAGGGCAAAAAAATAGGGAAGCAGGCAGTCATTGCCCAAGTCCTGACTGTTTTGGGTCCATTGCTGAGAAATTGTTGTTTGACCTCCTGGGCTGGTTACTGCAGAGGTTGTGGGTTACAGGTCTATTATATATAGTCTGGCCATTGTCCCGTTGTATATTCAATCTCTTAGATGGTATTCTGGGGAGAAGACACTGGAAATACTCTGGACATATAAATAGTCCTCAGCCAGCTAAAGGTGCAGGGAAAGAATATTCTATGCATAAGGTACAGTATAGGCAAAAAGAGAGAATCCCTTCTTATGTCTTGAGGGATCATAAGTTCTACACACTATATGAATGGTGCAGTGGGGACATTACAGAGCATGTGCATTATAAAAATTTAACCAATTCTATATTTTATTAGTATAAAGCACCCATCTTTCCACATTTTCCTTTGCATTTTCCTTATTCTGAGATTGAGATTGCTGCCAGGGTCTTCTGTATTCTATTTTCATCCCCTCCACACGTGGTTGATACTCATATCCTAACAATACTGTCAATCATTTGAATTCATAAAAATCCCCTCTCCTCTCCCCATACAGAAGCTGTTTAGTCCACACAAAGCTAGCTCAACTGTCAAATTCTGAAAGAGCTATCAAGTGTTCATCAGGTTCTCTGTAGCTTTACTTTTTAGAATTCGGTGGACAATAATCAGCTCTATTGTATATTATCAAAAGAAAAATTTGATGCTAAATTATGTGCAATTCTCTAAAATGAGGGACAGTTATGAAAAAATGCTGGTTAGAAGAATTATTTATGGTAAAAGGGTAGAATGCTCATCATTTGGAGAGTTTAACAGTTGCCATTGCTTCTTGCTACAGCTTTTGAGATATTTCTACTTTGGTTTCTTTCCATGGCTAGTTAGCCGTTTACTTTGAACTTCTTGTGACTCTTAAATTTTTCTGCAGATTCTAATGATCTATTTAACATATGAGACAAGTAAATCAATAAAGTGGCTTTCATTTTAAGAAGGAGAGAAAATTCTTTTTTTCCATTACATGAAATATTAAAGATACTTGATGACTTTCTTTCTTATTTTTTTTTTTAACTAAACCCATGTCACCCAAAGAGAGCAGTATGTCTTCTATCTCCTCTGGCCCAGTTTTGTTACTTACATTTTTTCCCAGTAACACCTTCCACGTTAACTTTTCAATAGCTACCTCCCTCCCTCCATAGTTAGAGGTACATAATATCCAGGACATGCTTAGACCATTTCCTTTAGGTTTATATTGTCCCAGATCAACCCTGGAAGTCAAGAGACACTCTGGTCTTGGGTGGCTAGAGTTTGAATCCTACTTTTTCATTTTGCCTAAACATCAATCAGACGTATATCCTGATCCTCTGCAATAGTGTATAATCAAAGTCACAACTGAGATTTCCCAGTGCATACACTGGAAGTTACAGAAGGTGAGTAGAACTTGCACCTGCTATTAGATGCGTCTATAATCATATACTCATCCATACCCATGTTCAAGCTGTTTTGTAGTGCACTCCCATGCCCAGCTCCTGGTGTGACTCTAGGGCTGATGCTGGGCCATCTCCACAAATGAGCAGCTTCTGCATATGCCTCTGGCTCAGATTTAAGGTCCAACTCTTGAGGATTCTCACTCTCTCCAATCCAAGGCCCTCACTTTTAGCATCTTCCCAGGGTGTCTGACAGTGCTATTGTCAAGTCCATTCAGAGAAATGGGAAGCTTCAACTGTGGGCATGTGATTTTCCCCTATGGCCCTTAGTAGGACAACAACTGAAGGACATTGTTCTTCAACATCAGTGCTTGCAGAAATATTCGATTTTTCAATGCACATGTGGAGCATCAACAGAATAGTCTGGGTTGTTTGACAAAACCCTATTGAATTCGACTTTATGTTTCTTTTGGTAGCATGAAATGAAAGCATTTCTTGTTATCTTCCAGGTCTTGTTACTGATCTCCATGAGTACCTGCTTGAGCAAGAACACACATGTTTCCACATTAACAGGAAATAACTTGTAATTTCCTTATAATATAAATCTATAATTTGACAAACATACCTTTTTTTTCTCATGGAAACTTTACAGGAATATAACTTTGCCTACAATAGGGAACAAGTTGTATGAGATCTGTCATATTGAGCAGCCATCAGGAATCACAGTGTCCCAAACATCCATGTTTTAGAAGAAGACTCAGGCTTTTATATGCAGGATTATAAGTCTTGCTCTGATCTTTTCCCCAAAACAATGGAGCAGTTTGGCTTAGAGATGAATTGATAGTTCCATGTCTGAGATAACAGATGTTATACCTTTTAAACTCCTAGGTGTGAGTGTTAAAAAAACAACAAAAACTTTCATCAGGCCAGGACAACTGACAGTACTTACACTGTAATTATTTGTTTATGTGTCCGTAGCACAATTTTATTCTAAAGGGCAAGAATATGTTGTATTCATACATACATTCTATGTCCTCAGAATCCAGCTCAGAGTACAGAATAGACAATGAATAAATGCTTGTGGAATAAATGAATGAGTTAAAGCTTTTTTCCTCACCATCGGACCCCAACACCAACCCTTTTCTTTCTTTTATCCAATTATTACTTATGTCTTATTAAGTCTGCTATCTTTTCCCCAATTCATCTCCTCTTCTTCCAAATGCTATGTCTTTCATTCATACCCTCAATACTTTGTACTTGTGCTATAACAATCATCCCCTAGCCAGCTTCCTGGTATCTGCCAACTTGAGACCACACTCCACATTGCCCCAGTTATCACACTCTTGTGGAATTCTAACCTTGTTACCTCTGGTTTTAAAAAAACATTTCAAAATTTCTCCATGGCCCAAACAGTGATTTCCTACCTTTTTCTTCAGAACTCAGAGCAATGATTCCAGGGTTCCAAATCTGATTCAAATTTAAATTTTTTAACCATATATGCTTGACCATTTTTAAAAGTGACACCAAAACCAGCCCATCTGGGAAGATGGAATAGATTCCATCTTCTAAGTACAACTAAAAACTCTGAACATTATATCTAAAACAAACATAAGAAGACATAGAAATGGGAGAGAAGTTGGACAGGCTAGGAAACCTAAGACCCAAGAAATGACATGGTGGTCTGTTCTCTGGGTCTTCTTTTTCCCTCATATATCCCACATTTGGAGCTAAAAAAGCTGGCAACTTGGAAATGCCAAAAGGCACAGGCAAAAAATTCCCCAACAAAGCCTGTTCTCTCTAGCCATAGAACCAGGAAAGGAGAAGCCTGGATAGAAAACTTTTAGACAATAACAGATCTATTTCAGCCAGGTACCACAATAAAAACTGCAGTCTCTCCACAATCCATGCGAGCAAAAGCCAAACGGGGAGCCTAGACATCTAAGCTCATAAGTCTGTAATGAAGCACCCCGAATACCAAATTCTCTGGTGAGTGGTGTCAGAGAAGGCCAAGTAGGGAGCTGAGACTTTCATATCCACTGGTCAATAATGAGACTTTCCTCCACAGTGTCAGTGAAGTCCACATAGGGACTCTCCCTCTCACCACAGGAGGAGTGACAGAGGGGGCCTAGTGGAGAGTTAGGACTTTCGCCACTGCCTAACTGTAATGAGGCCATCCCTTTCTCTTGTGGTGTCAGTGTAGGCCACGTGGAGAGCAGTAACAAAGCATTCCTACCCTTCTCATTCAGGGAGCTATCAGTGGAGGCCTGTCTGAGAGTTGGAATTCTCACTTCCACAAGGCAGTAACAAGAAGCCCCTGTCTTAGGTGCCAATGGATACAAAGTGGGGAACCTGGACTTCTATTTTCATCTGGCAATAATGAGGAAGAACGCCACCCCCGCGCCCCCCCACTGTTAACATTATCTTTGCTGGAGCAGTGTCAAAAAAGGCAATAAATAGGTAACACCAAGATGACAGAGAAGTTAGAATTATCTGACAAAGCAGCCATCATCAAAATATTTCCTTAAGTAATTCCAAATATGCTTGAAACAAGTGAAAAAATAGAAGGTCTCAGCAAAGAAATAGAAGATATAAAGAACCAAATGGAGATTTTAGAACTGAAAATAAAATAACCAATATAAAACAATAGATGGGCTCAACAACAGAGTAGAATGGACAGAGGAAAGAATTAATGAACTTGAAAATAGAACAATAGAAATTACACAATCTGAACAAAAGAGAGAAGATAGACTGAAAAAACAAAAAATGAACAGAGACTCAGGGCCCCATGGGACTATAACAAAAGATCTAACATTTGTGTAATCAGATTCCCAAAAAGACAAAAGAGGGTGAGGCTGAAAAAGTACTCACAGAAATAATGGTGAAAATTCCCCAAATTTGGCAAAATACACAAACCTACAGATTCAAGAAGTTTAGCAAACTTCAAATAGGATAAACTCAAAACATCCGCACCAAGAAACATCGTAGTTAAACTTCTGAAAACTAAACATATAGAGAAAAATTGCTTAAAAGCAGTGAGAGAAAACTCATCTTATCTGAAAGAAAAAAAAACTTTCATTGATTATGGATTTCTATCCTGAAACCATGGAGGCAAGAAGGAAGTGGCACCACATTTTTTAAGTGCTGAAAGAAAGGAACTCTCAACCCAGATTCCTATATCAAGGAAAACTATTGTTTAGGAATGAAGTAGAAATCAAGACATTCTCAAATGAAGAGAAACTAAGAGAATCTGTCATCGATAGATTTTTCCTAAAAGAATGGCTAAAGGAAATTCCATAAACAGAAAGGAAAAAATAAATCAAAGAATTTTGGAACATTAAGAGGGAAGAAAGAAAATGGTAAGCAAAAATGTGGGTAAATACAACAGTCTCTCCATCTCATCTGCCTTCTCTTCTTGAGGTTTAAGGCAATTATAGTACAAACGAGGGACGTTAAGGGAGCATAAAAGAAGGTACATTTTCTACACTTGATTTGAACTGGTAAAATAATGACACTTGTACACTGTTATATATATATATAAAATATGTATCTTATATATATAAGTGTATATTGTATATAAACTTTATATATACACATCTGTATGTGTATATATAATGTAACACCTAGAGCAATTACTAAAAAAATATACAAAGAGAAACACCCAAAAACACTATAGATAAATCAAAATGGAATTATCAAAATGGTACAAGCAACCTAAGGGAAGGCAAGAAAAGAAATCAAAGACACTAATTATATATCAACAGATTAAATAACCCAGAAGAAAACGATACATTCCTAGAAACATACAACCCACCAAGATTGAATCATGAAGAAATAGAAAATCTGAACAGACCACTTACTAGTAAGGATATGGAATCACTAATCAAAACTCTCCCAACAAACAAAAGTCCAGGACCAGATGGCTTCACTTGTGATTTCTATCAAACATTTAAAGAAGAGTTAATACAAATCCTTCTCAAACTCTTCCATAAAATAGAAGAGGAAATGTCATTCCAAAACTCATTTTATGAAGCCAGCATTACCCTGATACCAATGCCAGGGAAAGACACTACAAGAAAAGAAATTACAGACCAATATTCCTGAGGAACATAGATGCAAAAAACCTCAACAAAATATTAGCAAACCAAATTCAACAGTACATTAATAGGATCATACACCATGATCAAGTGGGATTTATTCCAGGGATGCAGGGATGGTTCAACATTCACAAATAAATTAATGTGATACACCATATTAACAAAATGAAGAATAAAAATCACATGATCATCTCAATAGATGCAGAGAAAGCATTGGACAACATTCAACATCAATTTATGATAAAAACTCTCAATAAAATGGGTATAGAAAGAAAGTCCCTCAACATAATAAACACCATATACAACAAACCCAGAGCTAACATCATACTCAATGGTGAAAAACTGAAAGCTATCTCTCTAAGAACAGGAACAAGACAAAGATCCCCACTGTCACCACTCTTATTCAACACGGTACTGGAAATCCTAGCCAGAGCAATTAGGCAAGAAAAAGAAATAACAGGTATTTAAATTGGAAAGAAAGAAGTAAAACTGTCACTGTTTGTGGATGACATCATTTTATGTATAGAAAAACGTAAAGAATCCACCAAAAAACTATTAGAAATAATTAACAAATACAGTAAAATTTCTGGGTACAAAATGAACAGGCAAAAATCAGTGCATTTCCATACACTAACAATGAACTAGCAGAAGGAGAAATCAGGAATGCAATCCCATTTATAATCACAACAAAAAGAAAAAAATACCTAGGAATAAATTTAACCAAAGAGGTGAAAGATCTATACACTGAAAACTATAGGACATTGTTTAAAGAAGTTAAAGACAAAAGAAATGGAAAGATATTCTGTGCTTATGGATCGAAAGAATTAATGTAGTTAAAATGTCCATATTACCTAAAGCAATCTACAGATCCAATGCAATCCCAATCTGAATCCCAATGACATTTTTCACAGAAATAGAACAAAGAATCCTAAAATTTATATGAAACAACAAAAGACTCGAACAGCCAAAGCAATCCTGAGAAAAAAGAACAAAGCTGGAGGTATCACATTCCCTGATTTCAAAATATACTACAAAGCTATAGTAATCAAAATAGCATAGCACTGGCAGAAAAACAGGCACAAAGATCAATAGAACAGAATTGAGATCCAAGAAATAAACCCGCACATCTGTGGACAGCTAATTTTGACAAAGGAGCCAAGAACATGCAATGGAGAAAGGAAAATGTCTTTAATAAATGGTGTTGGGAAAACTGGACAGCCACATGCAAAAGAATAAAAGTAGACCATTATCTTACACCATACACAAAAATTAACTCAAAACGGATTAAAGACTTGAATGTAAGACCTGAAACCACAAAACTCTTAGAAGAAAACATAGGCAAAATGTTCTTTGACGTTAGTCTTAGTAGTATTTTTTTGAATATGTTTCCTCAGGCAAGGGAAACAAAAGAAAAAATACACAAATGAGACTGCATCAAACTAAAAAGCTTCTTCATGGCAAAAGAAACCATCAATAAAATGAAAAGACAACCCACCGAGAGAAGATATTTGTAAATCATATGTCCAATAAGAAGTTAATATCAAAAATATATAAAGAACTCATACAACTCAACAACAAAAAAACAGACAACCTGATCAAAAAATGGGTAGAGGATCTGAACAGACATTTTTCAAAAGAAGATATACAGATGGAAACATGAGAAGATGTTCAACATCACTAATCCTCGGGGAAATGCAAATCAAAACTACAATAAGATGTCACCTCACCCCTATCAGAATGGCTATTATTAGAAAGACAAGAAATAGCGAGTGCTGGAAAGAATGTGGAGAAAAGGGAACCCTCACACACTGCTGGTAGGAACGCAAATTGGTGCAGCCACTATGGAAAACAATATTTAGATTCCTAAAAAAATTAAAAACAGAAATACCATATGGTCCAGCTATTCCACTTCTGGGTATTTAGTCAAAGAACACAAAAACACTAATTCAAAAAGATACATGCATTCATATGTTCACTGCAGCATTATTCACAATAGCCAAGACTTGGAAGCAACCTAAGTGCCCATCAACAGAAAAATGGATAAAGAAGATCTGATACATATATATATATGAAACAGTACACTACTCAGCCATAAAAAAAGATGAAATGTTGCCATTTGCAACAACATAGATGGACCTTGAGGGTATTATGCAAAGTGGAATAAGTCAGATGGAGAAAGACAAATACCATATGATTTCACTTATATGTGGAAGATAAACAAATACATAGATACCAAGAACAGATAGGTGGTTACCAGAGAGGACGGGGTTGGGGGGAGGGTAAAAGGGGTAAAGGGGCACATTTGTAAGGTAATGGATAGCAGCTAGACTTTTGGTGGTCAACACGATGCAGTCTACACAGAAGTCAACATATAATGATGTACACTTGAAATTTATATAATGTTATAAACCAATGTTACTTCAGTTAAAAAATAATAAAAAATAGAAAAATACATTAGATGGAATGAAAATGAAAACACAACATATCAAAATTTGTGTGACACAGCAAAAGCAGTGCTGAGAAGGAAATTTATAGTACTAAATGTGTACATTAGAAACGAGGAAAAGTCTCTAACAAATAATCCGAGCTCCTACCTCAAGAACCTAGAAAAAAAGGAAGAGCAAAATAAACTCAAAACAACCAAAAGGAAAGAAATAATAAAGATAACATTCGAAATTGATGAAATTAAAGACAAAACAATAGAAAAAAATGGTGAAGCAAAGAGCTGGTTCTTTGCAAAGATTCATAAAATTGACAAATCTCTAGCAAGATTGACAAAATAAAAAAAGACACAAATTAATAATATCAAGAATGAAACAGGAGCTGTCACTAGAGACTTTGCAGACATCAAAAGAACAATAAGGAAATGCTACAGACAATGGTACCTGCGTAAATTTCACAAAGTAGATGACATGGACCAATTCTTCAAAAAACACAAACTATTACAGCTAATGCAATAAGAAACTGATTATATAAACAGCCCTATACTATTTAAGGAAATTGAATTCATTATTTAAAAACCTCCACAAAAGAAATCTTCACACTCAGATGGTTTCATTAGAGAATTCCACCAAACATTTAAACATTTAAAGAGGAATTAACACAAATTCTACACAATCTTTTCCAGAAAATAGAAGAGGGAAATTACTTTTCAGTTCATTGTATGAAGCTAGTATTAATCTGATCCAAAATCAGATAAAGTAGTACTATAATGAAATAAATAAGTAAATAAATAAATAATGACAATAAGAAAACCAAAGGTCACAAACATAGAATTCAGCAATATAAAAAAAAGAACTATACACTATGACCCAGAGGGGCTCATTCCAGAACTGGTTCAATATTTGAAAATCAATTAATATAATCCACTGTATTAGCAGGCTAAAGAAGAAAAATCATATGATCATATCAATTGACACAGAAAAAGCATTTGACAAACTTCAACATGCTTTCATAACAGAAAAAAATTTCTCTGCAAACTAAGAATAGAGGAGACTGTCCTCGACTCCATAAAGAACTAAAACCTACAGCTAATGAAGCCAGATATCTGAGGGATATTGTATATATTAAACCAATTTGCTGTTTTTCCTGTTTAACTTGAGGGGAGACTCAGGAATGTCAAGGATTTGTGAGCTTGTTGTGCAGGAGAAAGAGAATGCCTTCGGGGAGGTTGTGATCACCAGATGGGTGGCCAGCCCTCAGCAGCTGTTGAAGCCCAGAAGTCAGATTGCCCAGAGGCTTATCAGGAGTGACCCCTTTGTTTCCCTGAAGCCCCTCCTGCCAAGCCCCTTAGCTCTATAAAACTCCCTGCTTTCTGTTCTAGGGGAGGTGGATTTGAGCGAACCCAGGCTCCCGCCTACTCATTTTGGCCAATTTGAATAAATCTTTCTATCTCCAAGCACCAATGTCTCAGTGTTTGGTTTACTGGGCATCTAGCACATGAATTTGAGATTAAGAGGTTTGGTATCACTAACACTAAAAACCTACAACTAACATCGTTCTCAATGGTGAAAGACTGAATGCTTTCCCCTGAGATTGGGAACACGGCACAGATGTCCACTCTCATCACTCTTATTTGACATAGTATGAGAAATCTTAGCCAGAACAATATGCACAAAGAAAATAAAAGCATCCAGATTGGTAATAAATACAACTGTCCCTGTTTGGAAATGTCATGATTGTCTATGTAGAAAATCCCAAATAATCTGTAAAAAACCTCCTAAACTAATATGTTAGTTCAAAAATGTCACAGGAAATAAAATCAACACAAGCAAGAAATCAACCACATTTACATATACTAACAAGGAACATGTAGAACCTGAAATTCGAGATACCATATCATTTATAATTGCTCCAAAAAAAAAAAAAACCACATACGCATACACTTAACAAAATATGTGCAGGATCTGTATCCTAGATATGACAAGATGCTGATGAAAAAAATCAAAGATCTAAATAAATGGAAAGATATACTGTGTTCATGGATTGAAAGACTCAATATTATAAAGATATCAGTTAACCTCAATTAATCTATAGGTTGAATGTAATTCCTATGAAAATCCCAAGATGATTTTCTTTTTGTTTTGGTGAGGAAGATGGGCCCTGAGCTAACATCTGCCAATCCTCCTCTTTTTTTGCTGAGGAAGACTGGCCCTGGGCTAACATCCATGCCCATCTTCCTCTACTTTATATGGGACACCGCCACAGCATGGCTTGACAAGCGGTGCACGGGTGCATGCCCGGAATCCAAACCGCTGAACCCCAGGCCACCGCAGCGGAGCGCGCACACTTAACTGCTTGCGCCACTGGGCCGGCCCCATCCAAGATGATTTTTTTATAGGCATAGATAAGTTTATTCTAAAATCTATAATGAAAGGCATAGGGCCTAGAAAAACTAAAAGAAATTTGGAAAACAAGAAAAAGGTAGGAGAAATCAATCTAATTGATTTCAAGACTTATATAATTGAGGCAGCATGATATCGATGAAGAGATAGACACAGAGATCAATGGAAGAGAATAGAAAGCCCAGAAATAGACCCATACAAAAATTCCCTTAACTGATTTTTGACAGAGGTACAATAGCCATTCAATGGAGTAAGATACCCTTTTCAACTAATGGTGCCAGAGCAATTAGACATCCATAGTCACAAATTAACTGAAAATGAATCAAGCACTTAAAAGTAAAATGTAAAACTATAAAACTTTCAGGAAAAAAAATAGGAGGAAATCTTTGAGAACTAGGACTACGCAAGGAGTTCTTAGACTTGACACCAAAAGCACGATTCTTAAAAGGAAAACTGATAAACTGGACCTCATCAAAATTAAAAATTATGCTGTGCACAAGACTGTTTTAAGTGGATGAAAACATAAGCTACAGATTGATGGAAAAATATTTGCAAACCACATATTCAACAAAGGACTAGGATCTAGAATATATAAAGAACTCTCAAAATGAAACAGTAAAAAACCCCAAGAATCTAATTTGTAAATGGGCAAAAGATATGAAGAGACGTTATAGTGACGAGGATATACAGATGGCAAACAAGCATATGAAAAGATGTTCAATACTAATAGCCATTAGGGAAATGCAGGCTACTTTGTGTACAAGTCTTTGGGTGGATACAATGAGGTATCATTACACACCTATCAGAACTACTGTGATTACACCAAAAACTGGTGAGGATGAGGAGAAACTTGATCACTTACATATTACTAGTGGAAATGTGAAAGGGTATCAGCACCCTGGAAAAGAGTATGACAGTTTCTTACAAAGATAACATGTGCTCACCACACAACCCAGTAATTGCACTCTTGGACATTTATCACAAGGAAATGAAAACTTATGTTTTCACAAAACCTGTATACTAATGTTCACAAGAGAATTATTCACAATAATCAAAAACTGAAAACAATGAGTTGATGGTTAAACAAACTGTGGTACATCCATGCCATGGAATACTACTATTAATAAAATGGACAAAGTATTGATACACTCAACAACCTGTATAAATCTCTAGAGAATTATGCTTAGTGAAGAAAAGAAAATCTCATAACATAATTTTTCTCAGCTATATTTGATATCTTTCATTATAGAGATGGATATTGCATACTTTTGTTAAAATATTCTTAAGTATTATATTTTATAATACTATTTAAAAATGGTATTACTTTATTTTCAATAGTTTTTTCCTATTATACAGAAATACAGTTAATTTTCATAATTAAGTAAATTCTAGCTTTATCATTGCTATCCTTGTGTCCATGCCTCAGTTTCCCCACCTATGAAATAGAGATAATAATAGCATCAAACTCTTAGGGTTGTTGAGAGGATTAAATGAGTTATTACGTATAAATTTTTGCCAGAACATTGCCTAGTGCAAATGCTCAATGAATGTTGATCATTGCTACTTTTGTGCGTCTTCCAGAATAAGTGCTTTCATGGAAACATTGTCATTTTCAATGACTAAGGTTGGCTGCGGTCTCCAAAGCACTCTCCTTCTGGAGGAAAGTGGTCTGTACTGAGGCAAGAGCCTCTTCCTGGCTAGGGGTAGTTACAGGGTCACATCTTTTAGCCAGAATGGGGTCCTCTTAGGCTGTGTCCCTATCGGGTCTGGATTGAAAGGATGGTTCTAATGTAGAGGGTTCCTTTACCCTCTGCACGGATTTGACCCAGAAAGTTGAATTAATCTGTGTAGGGGTATAGACATCAAGGAATGAATGTCACTGTGCCAAGTAAGATAACAGCATTTTGAGATGTCTATAAAGCGTTTGTTGTTAAATGTGTCTTCTAAGGATACTGAATGAAAGCTGTGGGGAGAGGAGCTGGATAGAGGTTCTATTTCTCTTTTGATATTTAAGCCAAAATTAAATCTGCTAACAATTAACAAATAGAAATATAATTTTAAAGCCTATTACAAGGCTGAGGTCCAACACTATGTTTAGTTTGGAAAATTAAGATTTTCCAGAGCCCATATTGGAACCTACAGTGTTTCATGAAACATGAGGCTTTGAGATGCCCAGTTTGCTTTATTTTGAAGTGAGTTGAGCACTTTGACTATCCTGAGAAGAGAGCGACAGAAACCTAAAGAGACTTAGTTCTCCTCTCACAATGTGGATCCTTACATGTCACTGAATATTTACCCGCCCAACGTGCTGCTTCTCCCCGATAGCCGAGGCTTGGTGTTCTATCGTCTGAAGCAAAATGTGTTTTGTGGAGCTGTGACATTTTGTCAATTAGATCTGGAAAAATAATGATTAAACATTATTGTCTGATAAAGATCAGTATCCCACATGCATGATTCATGATAGAGCCTCTTTTACAAACACAACTGCAAAGCATAAACTCAGTGTTAAAAAAAGAAAAAGGATTGTGATACAAACATCAAAAATAGGGCTGGCCCCGTGGCTTAGCGGTTAAGTGCGCGCGCTCCGCTACTGGCCGCCGGGGTTTGGATCCCGGGCGTGCACCGATGCACCGCTTCTCCGACCATGCTGAGGCCGCGTCCCACATACAGCAACTAGAAGGATGTGCAGCTATGACATACAACTATCTACTGGGGCTTTAGGGAAAAAAAAAAGGAGGAGGATTGGCAATAGATGTTAGCTCGGACCCGGTCTTCCTCAGCAAAAAGAGAGGAGGATTAGCATGGATGTTAGCTCAGGGCTGGTCTTCCTCACAAAAAAACACAAAAAACAAAACAAACAAAAAAACCCATCAAAAATAGATCATTATCTGAGTTCACCAGTTGTTATTTCCTCTCTCCTTTTTGAACAAATTCACACCGGTAGAGGAGGGAGTAAAAAGAAGGAAGGCAAATGGTATCTGAGAATATATTTATAAACATATTTTTCTTTAATTTAGAATATATTTTTTTCTGATTGGAAAACATGACTCCTTGATGAAATTTGGAAAATGAAGACAATCGTAAAGAATAAAATAAAAATCAATTTTATTTTTTTGATCCAGAGAGATCTGTTGTTGGCATGTTAATCACACACACAGACACAGACATAGATACACAGACACACACACACACACACGCTTTTTATATCCTGATTAGTTCATGTGTTGTTATACCATGATTCAATCATGGACTTTTCCCATGACCTTGAAGTAGACTTTAGTAGCATGAATCTAAATGAATGCATAATATTAAGTCATAAAGAACACATTATTTTATTTAACCTCACTCACATTGTTATTATTTAGGTTGTTACGATGTTTCACTATTACAAATAACTACAATAAATATCATTGCACATAATAAATTCCTAGAAGAGGTATTACTGGGCCAAAATTATAATTTTTAAGGGCTTTTGATTCTTAATTTGCTTTCCTCCAGGTTTATCAATTTACACTAGCACCAACCATATGTGAAAGTAAACATTGCCCTTTGCCCTCATTAGGATTGAGAATTATCATTAAGGAAAGAAAAAATCGACCAATTCTATTCCTGAAAAATGATCTCTCATTGTCTAAATTGGCAATTTTTATAACACTAGTGGGGTTGGACATATGTTTTTAATGTGTGTCAGCAACTTTTTTAATTTCTTCTTTCCTTCATAAATTATATGATGATGCTCTTTGCCTATTTTTTCCCTAAGTTTTAATCATTTTTTAAAACAGATCCTAAGATCTCTCTACATATAAATGCAATGAATTCTTTGCCATATTTATTAAAAAATATTTGTCTTACTTTTTGTTTTGTCTTTTAATCTATTATATAGGTGTATATGTACACACATGTATATGAACATGTATATTTTTATGTAGACAAGCCATTGACATTTTTATTTGCTGTTTCTGTCAGTACTTTTATGCTTTAGGAAGTCCTTACCTAACATGAATTAAATATTTACCGTTTTTTAAACTTCAGGTTGTTTCATAGTTTCATTTTTTACATTTAACTAGAATTTACTTGGATTATTGTATGAGCTGGAAATCTTTACTTTCTTCTGAATAGTTAAGCAATTTTCCAGGACCATTTATTGAATAATCGCTTATTTTGCCACTGATTTGTTAAATCACTTTTATCTTAAAATAAATTCTTATATAGGCCAGCAAAGAGTTTGGGGGTCTTTTGTTCTATTGTTCTGTTAGCTACTCTTGGATCAGCACGTCCTGGTAAATAATTGGAGAGATAAAAATACATCCCAATCTGTAATCTCAGTGTTTTATAAATGTGGTGTTTAGTAATACAAATATACATGGCTAGAGGTTCACTTAATCTGAAATATCTAAATCTGATATCAATGACCCACTACTCTTATAAGCTGTCTACTTCCTCCCATCCTGCCTCAGGTGAGGCTGCCTAGATGTCTGGATCTCAGCCTTGGGTGCACATTGAAATCACCTGGAAAGCTGAAATCATCCTGATCATTGGGCCAAGTAGGTCAAGAAAGTATACTGTGAAAAGACATCCCCCAACTCTTCTTTTTCTTGTTGTGTTTTAATATGTTGATGCTAATTTTGTAAAATAAATTGGGTAGAGTCCCCAATTTTTTTATGCTTTGGAGCTTTTTAATAAAGCCTGGGAACTAAAAAAAATTGAAACAAATAATTTTATATCTGGCCTTGGAATCTTTTATGGAGGTATTTATTTGATGTGTTTAAAATCTGTTCTGTGATTCATTTATTTATTTATACATTCTTCAGGTTGTTTGCTCATTCAACAAATAATTATTGAGCACCTGTCATAGGCCAGACATGATACTAGGCACTTGAGTACAAAACAGTACACAGACTAGAAACATCTTCTGCCTCCTGGAGTATATAATCTAATGGGGAGATACACAATAATCCAAATACAACAAATATGTGTAAAATTGCAGCTCAAACAATGTAGTGCCAGAAAAGCTAGGGTTTTGCAACAGGCAAGTAAAACAGAGAATGATTAGCCAAGAAAGTGAAATGTGAGCTGGAGTGTAAGTTGTGAGATGTTAATTAGGGAAGAGGAGGAGTGGGATCATCCAGGCCAAGAAACAGCATATTCAAAAGACCTGTGGTGGAAGGAAGCAGGGGGAAGGAGAGAATGAAAGGAAGCCTGTGTGAGGGGCAGATGGGGGCCAGACAGTTCAGAGCATTGTGGACTACCTTATGAATTTCTGCTTTTATCCTAAAAGGAAATATATTAAGAGGTGTTAAAAACAAATCAGCAGGTTTGTTACTTGATTAGATTTGCCTTTCTGAAGTGTGATGAACAGACAGGGTGGGGATGCTGGTTTGCAGAATGATGCAAGTAAACCAGTTGGAAGGCTACTGGTATAATCTAGGGGAGTGATGCCAGTTACTTGGACTAGATCAAGACTCTGCAAACTGTGGCCCCCTACTTGTTTTTGTAAATAAAGTTTTCTAGAAACACAGCCAAGTTCATTAACTTACAGTGTCTGTGGCTGCTTTCATATTACTATGACAAAATTGAGCAGTTGCAATAGAGATTGTATGGCTTGTAAAACCTAAAATATTCATTAACTGGCCGTTTACAGAAAAAAGCTTGCTGACCTCAGAACTAGAAGAGTAATGGTGGAAATGGACAGAACCAGCTGGACTCGGGATAGTTCCCGTCAAGTTTTCTGCTTCTTGTGTCAATTATGGTGTTGTATTTTTTTCCTAGAAAATATCTGTGTCAATGATATTTTGTAATTTAATGTTAAATGTTATTTTATTCTCTTCTAATTGCTTTAATTTCCTCAGAATCTGCTTATATGACCTTTTATACGCTAATGTGCATTTGGATTTTCTGGGTTTGATTGATGAGACTTGAAAATATTTTCTCCACTTAATGAGATGTTTCAAAGTATTAGCATGAAAATTACATTAATTTTACGATTTTTCTGTTTTCTCATGCAATGATTTCTGTCTTCTTTTGTACTGACTTTTTATACTTAATGTATTTTCTTTTTTCTAACTTCTTTAGTTTAATGCTTAGTTCATTTATTTTCATTCTGTATTGCTAAAATATGTTTAAGGCTATATATTGTTCTTTGAATATTGCTATATATATAGTCTCAAATTACTTTTTCATAGCCTATTGTATTTTCTTTTTTTTTTTTTTTTATTTTTTCCCCCCCAAAGCCCCAGCAGATAGTTGTATGTCATAGACGCACATCCTTCCAGCTGCTGTACATGGGACGCGACCTCAGCATGGCCAGAGAAGCAGTACGTCGGTGCGCGCCTGGGATCTGAACCCGGGCCGCCAGCAGCGCAGTGGGCGCACTCAACCACCAAGCCACGGGGCCGGCCTGCCTATTGTATTTTAATAAGAATAATTGCTACTTTATTAAGATTTTACTCTATATCAAGTGGTGTACTAAGTGCTTTATCTCATTTAATTATTGTCACATGGCTGTGTGAAAGTATTATTATTATTATTCCCATTTTACAGAACAGGGAACTTAGAGAGGTTTTCCTTTTACCCAAATTACCACAGTTTATAATCAACACTCTGTTTTCCTTCCTGTTGCAAGGATCAAGTTCACTTTGAACCAGGTGCGAAATATAATGATCATACTCAGGATTTTGGAAATGGTGAGAGTTTAGCAACAATGTCTTAAAAGATGAGCGTGATATTCTACCAGTTATAATAAATCCAGTGATCCGAAGGCCCTTGTTCCTGCCTGGAATGTTAACTCTAACTGGGCGGGAGGAAACGATCTGAAAATGTTTAGGGAATTTATGTCAGAAACGGAGATAAAATGAGGTCAGGGATGAGGCTGTTCAGGAATGATTTTCATGAGTGCCTGAAAGGTTTTCTTGTAGTATAGCTCGGCCTGAATTGAGGTGGGATGTTCTAAATCTCCTGTGGTTGTTTTCCTGGTAATCTGAACAAATCAAACACACAAACGTTTATAATCTCTAACATTCAATGCTGCTCAATGTCTTACAATTTCTAGCATTAACTGTGGCATTTTACATGTTCAAAATACACTTCTTGGGAATTAATGTGTGACTTCCTGTTTTGTTCTGCTTTCTGCTTTGAAGTTTCTGTGCATTTTGATGCCTGAGTGGATATAGAGTGAAGTAATGATGTGTATTGCATGGGAGAGGTGAAGGTGATAGGACTGGGCAGTGTTTGGGCTACTTTGAAATACATCATCTGTAATAGGACACTATAGACCTGCTAGGTTTTCTACCTGGTCCAAATACTGATGGGGGATGTAGGGGTGGAGGAGGAAAAGAGTGAGGTAGAGGTTCTGTCTTTCTATCTTTTTTCAGACTGTTAAGTTTGCTGTAGCAGGAAAAGATACATTAGCCACCAACTATGATCTTCATAGTTGGAATTAAGATGTTTAGTACCAGATTCAGGAAGTAGCTTTTCTATCTGTTCATATCATTATCATATTCTTCCCCCTCTAACTGTTTTTATTTCCCTCCCTACAGAATAAGGAAGGGATTATCTGACAGCCACAAGATTATAATGGAAGCCAGACAATTGTTTTCTTCATTGGTAGGTTCCTCAGACTCCAAAATGACCAATGACTTCTCTATAAAGATCTACTTGCCTCATTTTTATTTCTGTGTATATTACACATTTTGCTTATCATAAGCCAGGAAAGCAAGACCAAAAAGTCATAGTATAAACTATCTAAATGCCCAAAAGTGGCCAAATGAATTATATCTTAAGACCCTGTAGTTTACTCTCCTTTAAAAATCAGGACACTGAAATTACAATGACAAGCTTCCACAGAGGAGTTGGAAATAAAGTCTCACTCATTTTTACAAGGTGGTGACATTTTTATGGTTCCCTGTCTACCTGCAAAGCAGTAACTCTGCAATCTGCGAGCCCTCTAAATTCATTCTTACCCTATTACAGTGGTTAATGGTATGTAAATGTGAGATCATTTTTACCTCTCTTCTTTTTAAAATTAGCAGAGTTGTTACAACCAGAGGCACAGATACAGTTGAACAAAATTTAACTAGTCCCTGAAAGTTTCCCCATCATCTTTAAATACTGATATTGCGTGATCGCCCAGTAAAGTTAATACTATCATTTCACAAGATTGATGCATTAGAGATTTACCTCCTAAAAATCATTAGAATCTCTTTTCTGAGGGAAATTAGGCCATTCTCCCAATGTGTGAGCATGAGGATGGCATTACTATCTTTAATGTTTACTGGTATCTTCGGTCTTTTAAAACTGTGTCTTCTCCATGCCTTAGAAAGATAGTTCCTAGCCTACAAGGACTGTTTCTCCATTTATTATTTTTACTTAATGCTAAAAGTATTGTCTTTCTGCTTTCCTACCGAAATGGAACCCACCTGCTCTGATATCCATGAAAATCATCCTTTTGTGGGAGAAAGCCGCAGAGGAAGAGCTGCTTTCAGAAGACCACTGCTAGAATGCACTTCTGACCTGGAGGAGAAGGACTGAAGGCCCTGTGGGCTGTGGCCTCTTGGGCTTCTCTGCCTCTCTGGTTATTTAATGTTACCTTGTCAAGCAAAACCTGCAAAGCTGTGAGGAGAGGAGGGCCGGGTAGATTTCAGTAGGAGGTGTTAGAAGGGGAGCTAGAAAAGATAAGCATGACTGCTCTACAGGCGATGTGCAACCTTTGGAAGGATGGAAAGATCATGTCCAAACGGGGCCCTAGGTCATCAAAGGTGTTTCATCAAGATTCCTGTGCTGCAAGTTTGGATTTGGGGCATTCCGAGTAGAAGTTACTTGTGCCTTGAGTAAAGCAAGAGATTTCGTACAAGATAAAGAAATAATAGTGGGGACAATGAAAACAATCTTCACTTGCTTCCCACCTGGGCTGAGGGCCAGCTCAGGGTTAATGAAGTGCTGTGTGTTGATTGAAGAGACTGCTACCTTCTGCTGTGCTGTCTCACTCTTGGCTTTCAGAATTCCTCAACTTGCTATTACTGGATTTCACATACATGACCTCTGGAAAAAAACTCTGGAGAGTGTCTGGGTCTCAACCTTCTAATGGGGCCTTTTCTGCTTCCTGACTGATGCCATTCTTCTTGAAATGACTAAGTCTATAGGCAGCAAACAGGACAAGAGCACAGCGAGTCAGAGGCCTGTTTCCGTTGACGGCCTCCCCCTCTTCCTTAGTTGACTTCTCTGACCTGCTGGAAAAGTCATGAGTCTCCTTCACATTCTATTCTTAATGAGGCTATTTACCCTGCATACTAAATGAGATCATGACTATGTAATAAATTCTCCACTGGGAGTTAAGCTTGAAGGGTCAATCTCTTCAGCTGCATACAGTTTAACCTCTTAACTGATAAGAACCCTATTGCTGTACACAGATTGCATATTTTAAGGTTGTCATGATAAAAGAATCCCAGCAATCTAGAGCTTTTTTACATATACTTTAAAAAATTATCTGTTTTTAATTCTCATTTTAAGGCTGGTTCCAACTGCTATTTTTTTTAATTATGGAAAACAATCTGGGAAAACCATTTGGACTGGTAAATATCCATGAAGAGTCTCTCTTGACATGACATACATACATAAATGCACATACAACCAAGAGTTTTATATACCAAAGAAATTTTTCAATTCTCACAATCTGGCCTATTTCATGTGTAATGGAAAATGCTCATTGTCTTCTGAGTAGAGTGGATCCTGGGTATTTCGGAAGTTTTGTTGTCAGGGCAGAAGGGTACAGGTGGGCAAGTTTGGAGACTTACAGAAGGGACCAAAGTGTATTTGTGGAAGATTGAGGACAGATGTCAGACACGAACTTTTGAAGTAAATGCTGCCCACTGGGTGGTGTCAAACCCTTCCTGCATTTCCTGCACATTGTTTAGGAACACCTTGGTGAGCGGATTATTTATGGTGAATGCAAAGAAGTGTGCTATAGACTGAATATTTGTGTCTCCCCAAGTTCTTATGTTGAAAAGTAACCCCCATGAAAGTAATACCTGTGAATGAGATTATTACCCTTGTAAATGAGACCCTAGAGAGCTCCCTTACTCCTTCCACCGCCAAAAAGATAGCTATCTATGAGCCAGGAAGTGGGCCCTCACTGGACACCAAATCTGTCAGCGCCTTGATTTTGGACTTCCCAGCTTCCAGAACTGTGAAAAATAAATGTCTGTTGTTTTTAAGTCACCCGGTCTATGGTATTCTGATATAGCATCGTGAACGAACTAAGAAAAAGGGCTAATCCTGCTTCGCATTTGAAATTGGTTGAAACAGAGGCAGCACATGGGTACGTCTATCTGTTTTCTCACGTGTGTGGATGCTCTTGATTTTTTGGCACACCTTCTCCACTTAGGCCTGAAATCCTATCATCAGCAGTTACCTCTTTTAAGCAATCCTCTTTTCTTTTACAATGAAATACAATCAGAGGGTGTCCTCTGCATTTTTGTGGGAATGAACTTGTGTTTTCCCTGAGAACTGCTGAACAGACTGGCCACAGGTAGGCACAGGGTAGAAAGAAAGAAGGCAAGGGCTGGGCAAGCTGTCAGCCTAATCCCCTCATTGCCCTGCTCTGCCCAGCAGTGTAGGATTGGGCCTAAATGCCAAAGGGTGCTGACAAACCAGGCCAGGGTATTCTAGGAGAAAAGAACCTCTGCTTTTGTATCCCGTTAGATCCCACCCTTCCATACAATTTACCTAAACACTGCAGCCACCGAATCTTGCTCTTAGGCTAGCTGAAGAGAGAGCCTGGTTGAGACCCACAAGAGGTATAGCTATGCAAGAATGAGGGAGGCAGCAGGGCGAGCCAGGATTCCAGCAGACTTGATGGTAGCGAGAGAAACGACTGAATACGTCTCTAGGGGCAAATATATGCGTGGTGTGTGTGTGTGTGTGTGTGTACAGAGAGAGAGAGGGAGAGAGAAAGATGGATGGAACAGATAATCATCCCTTCCTTCATTCATTATTAATTCATGTGATAATCACAAAATTACTGTGTGTCCAGCATAGTCCTCAATCTCAACAAATCCTCTGTCTCTGGCAAGAGCAGTCATGGAACTAGAGTGCCGGAAGAAGTGAGTACTAATGTAGGAGAGATGAAATGTAAACGTGCCACGGGGACTGCAAAGCGAGCAGTTGGGGTGGATGCAGCAGCACGAGGCACAGCTAACTTCTGCTGCTGACATGATAATATCCATCGCAGTTTCTGCAGCCTGGGAAACTATTTACTCTGTCCCTCCCATTGACAGACTGAGATTTCCCCCAATACCTCAACCGGCTGGCCCAGCCTTCCCTCTGTTGCTTCACTTTGAAACATTGAAGCAATTTCCATCCTGCAGAGAAAATTTTCCATGACTGAGGACACACCCAAGGTAACTGATCTGCCTCATTCTGCAATATTTACTCAGAAGGAAGATGCATTTTCAAAAGGGAAACCTTGAAATGTAGCTTTAAAAATTAACCCTTTTTTATGTCTGAATCATAAGGAATGCCTGAATTCTAATTTAATATGTTGAACAATCGACAATCTCCTTTTATAAGAGTTATTTATGAATTCATGTTACTACAGTAAGATGTCCTCTGCTGTAAATTGCATTATTGTGCCCAAGACTTCACCCCTCCCTGAATCCACACCTTTGCCATATGATTTTGAAGTAACTTCCACAAGAGCTAATGTGCATTTCCTCAGCACACTGATGGTGAAAGTGACAAGGTGCCAGTTCTAGGCTGAGGCCTTAAGAACATTGAATGTTTCTGCTCACTCTCTCATACTTCTTCCATCACCAGGAGGATAATGAGCCTTGGGTCGTGTATTAGGTTTCTATTACACTATAATTGCCATAATAAATTATCACAAATTTAGTGGCTTAAAATAACATCAATTTGCTATTTTCAGTTCTGTATGTCAAAATTCCAAAATGGGTCTCACTGGGCTAAAATCAAGGTGTTGGCAGGGCCGAATTCTTTCTGGAGGTTCCACGGAGAATCTGTTTCCAGGCCCTTTCCTGCTTCTTGGGGGTGCCCACAGCTCTTGGCCTGTGGCTCCCTTTTCTTTCTTCAAAGTCAGTGACATCACGCCAGTTCCTCCTCCTGCTGCACTCTCTCTGATTCTCCCTCTGGTTCTCTGTCTCGCTTGCCTTCATCTTCTACTTTTAAGGACTCTGTGATTACCATGGGCACATGCAGATAATTCAGGATAGTCTCCCCATCTCTAGGTCAGTTGATTAGCAACTTTAATTCCATCTGCAACTTTAATTCCCCTGTACCATGTAACATAACATATTCACAGGTTCTGGAGAGTAGGATGTGGACCTCTTTGGGGGACCATTAATCTACCTACCGTAGGTAGTCCTTATGAACAAGATACATATGGAAATGACTTGAATCTAAACTCTGACCTGGAAATAATTCCCAAGCCCAGCTGACATCAGCAGGGTTGCCTGAGTTGACCCGCAGAAGCATGGGCGAAACATAATGCTTGTTATTGTAGCCACTGAAATGCGGAGATTGTTTGTTATTATTGTGGCAATAGTTGACTTCCTTATCTACAAACAGAAGAGGCTAAGAATTTTAACCTTGTTTTACAAGAGGCCAAAAATTTTGTGAAAATCTGTCATATTCTGTATTCTCTAGGCTAAACATATGAATTATTTTATCCTTTCTCATAGGATCTTCATTTTTATAGTTGTGCTGGATTGCTGTCAGCTCTGCATCGCACCATCACCTTCTTCTAGAGTGAGAATTATCTTCCTCAGAATACTTTTCCTCTAGGGCAGAGTTTCACAATGAGAAGTTCTCTCATAAGATTTGGACATTGGAAGAGAAGGAACAGCCATTAATCTCTACAGGCAGCTGCAGGCAAAGAGGTTCACTATTTGAGGTGCCCAGTCTGTATGGAGGACCATCTTTGTCAATGATTCAGGCTGAGGTCACCAGTGGTGGCTTCCACGACCTTGCCTTTCCCAGTGATTCCAACAGCTGTTGAAGCCCACGTTTCCTGTATTAAAATCCTTTATGCCTGGGATGCATGGAGTGGCCTCTGTCTTCCTGACCAAATCCTGACGGATACAACATCAATGGGCACCAGTTGAGGGCACTCTAAGCTGATCAACACACTCTCAGATTGGCCTTAGTCTTCACCCTTGTAAGGTTGTCACTTTTATATGGATCCCTATGTTTGACCACACTCTCTTCACAGTCTGCTCATTACAAACTCTCAGTGTCCTCTTATGAGAGATGCTGAGATTATTTTTATAAGTTAATCATGTTATGACATCTGGTATTGACATGGATCATTTTTCTATACATATGATTAATTACTATTTCCACATCCCATATTCCTTTTCAGATTCTTTTCCTTGTCTAAACAGCCTGCACATGTTTTTGCTGAATTCACTGTGGTTTCGCAAATGTGATATATCCTTTTAGTGAAAATCAAATTGGGCTTTATTTCCTAATTCCAAAATCTTCATAACTCACCCAGCATAAGCTCTTCCTTAATATGGTTAATGTACTGTAAACTTTTTCATCAGGACATCAATAAAGTTATTGATTAGGACAGACCCTAGGATCAATTACCACCAAATACTACTCAATATATCCCCTCAGGCTAATGCAAAACCATTACAATGACCTGTCATGTGAAGTTTTCAAGTTCCCGGAAAGAGTAACATGGCGAGTACCATACTGTCTTAATTTGTATTAATAGTGATATGTGGGTTAAGAATCAAAGGCTTTACTAAAGTAAAAATAAACTTTACTAAAATAAAAGTAAAATTAAAAAAATTATAAAGCACCATTCAATTTATTGCAATCAACTGTACTACAATTACAAATGTATGATAAATTCTTAATATTTTATATTCAATTCCTGTGGACAATATAAACTCAAATTTTGGCTCTTTGTATTTACTGGAATTTGTATTTATTAGCATTTGGCATTTATTAATATGCTAATACTTAATTTGTCATCTCTCATAAAGGACATATATATGGTGGAAATGCTTGATCAGAAATATGGCTATTTCTATCAATATAACTCATTATTATTTTGTAAATGAAAAAAGGTCAACTTGGAATGATGATCATAAACTACCTAAGAAGATGTCAACAAAATTGATGATTCAGTCATAAAAATTGGTCAAATTCTTCTTCCTCCACACTCAGGTGAACATTTGGATGATTCCTACCTTACCAAGTGATTGTTGCCCATGTCTTTATTTCATTTTTCCTTTTCTAGCCAGATGAACCACTAAACAGCTATAACCCTTGACTTTGGAATAGCCCCTGCCTGTGATTGTCATCTGTCCCAAGAGAAATGTTTTCTTTTGTAAGCTATTTATTACAACAGACATTTGCTGCAGGGTCGTTTTTGTTAGCACTCCATGCCTCCTCTCCAGTATGTTTGCCTATGTTCCTGCATCCTTGCTTCTGTGTGTCCTTCTCCCCCTCTCCCCACTTTGTCTAATTTTCTAGTATTTGTACTTTCCAGGACCCTGGAATTTGATCTATTGCCTTAACTTGCTTTCCAGTCACTGAATTCTCCTGGCGCCTGACTGCCTGATTGATTTGTCCACTGGCTTGCCTTATTCTTGGGAATCATGGATCAACCCCTCACAATCTTCCTCTGAGCATAGTGTACCTTGCAACCCAATTCTTTGTGGTGCATCTGCTCCTGACTTACCTGGATCTTTCTGTTATCTGGGTATTTTACTTTAAAAAGCGTTGATGGCTTATATAATTACAGTGATGTCCATACAAATTAATTTTAGTGGTGCCATAATCTTCAAACTTTAGTTCTCCTGGTTGTTCAAGGACTAGTTGAAGTTCTGAAACTTTCCCCAATTAAAAAGTATTTTCATGCTTCTGAATATAGTATGGTTTTTGTCCTAAATGGAAATGAATTTTACCTTTATTGGAGGGGATATGTGAAATCAAAAATCTGAATAAATTATGTCATGTGTATACAACAGCCTTTTCAAAATGTGGACCATGTGATATTCATTGATACCAAATGAATAAAACCAAGATTGTATTTGCAAAGTTTGGGAAATACTGGGTTTATTAAAGTTAGACATGTTTCTTTCATGTAGGTTTTCCCTGAGCCTTTTATATGTTAATTGAATTCAGAATCTGTGATAAGAGGTAAAGTTTGCTGAATATCTGCTGAGTAGTTTGACTACAGATTCCTTTAATCTGTGCAACACCTTTTTACATCTCACTGGATACCAGAATTCTATGGAAGATGATTTGGTAAATGCTGCAAGATAGGCTTTTGGGAAACGTTTTAATGATAAAGTGCACGGATCAAAATAGCTCCCTCTCAACAAGAGAAATCTGTCTCATTGCAACCCGAGTTAATATGAATCTGTGAGCCTGAGACAAGAATTCAGCAGGAGAGTCAGACATAGTCAAGAACTATCAAAAGCATGAGAACCAACTGGGCATTGTGATTGCTCTCTGGTGGAAATGCCTATTACAGGCAACCTCTCTTTTTCATTTCAAAAGCACAATCTATCCAGACTACCGACCTCTCTCTTCTCTTACTGCTTTATTGTAACAAGAACCGTAGGACAGAGCTAGTTTCATCCAACTCTCTCTGACATAATGTTCACATAAGGATACTGATAGGTTTGAAGCAATACTGTTAGTACATGCTACTTTTGAAGTAGAATCTGTTAGAAGCTCAAAGCTAAACTGGGAGGGTCTATAGGCTACTCTTTTCTCTAAGTTTTAATTTCAAAAATACTATTAAATTCTTAAAATGGTATGGGGCAGCGTGATATTTTTTGTATTAGCCATTGTGTTCTCCAGTCCCTGTATTTTTCTGTTTCTTGTGACATTCCTGGCTCTATTCCATCCCATAAATTTCATACCCTGTAACTACTACCTTAAGAAAAAGAACATGGGGGAAATAAAAAATCAAATGATCAAATTCTTGCATTTTAGATCCAGTACCTAGGTCAGGGCATAAAAAATAGATCTTGAAGAATAGCTGAAGATCGTGGCTATGTTGACAATAGTCTAAATGAAGAGTCTCGAGGAGGAAGGAAGAAGACAGAAGACCACGCTGTGAGCAGAGGTCAGTGGGAGCAGGACGAGAGAAACAGACCTGAGTGATGATGCTGACAGGAGGGGCATCAGCATCCAGGACCTGTCTCATCTCCAGCTGAATAATAATATTCTGTCAACAGTTACTGAAAGCCATGTAGAAGCCAAGAATCACCCACAAACCATCACATTTCCAGTCCAGGGAGCTTGGTGCATTGCTTATATTAAGCTGGCAATTTCAGCATAGTTCCCATCGACATCAAAAAAGGACCTCCCACTTTGACCCCCCAAGACTTTAACAGCTTGACATCCAATGAGAGTGATCCCCATCTGTGCCCAGGGTCTGTGCCCTGAAACTTAACTTATGTGAATAACCCTCCTTTCCTCAGCCCAGGGCACTAATGATTCCCTCAGAGACAGAAGGTCCCTGGTCACCTAGAGGAGTAGTAATGATGTAGAAAAGAAAGCATATGAGGTGCTTATGTGCTTGTGTACACAGAACAGAACCTGTTCAAGCTTCCCCTAGGTCAGGTCAACACCTCCCCTCACCCTGTCTTACAGATATTCCTGCCTCTTGGCAAACTCAGGCTGCTGTTTGGCCAAAGAAATACATTTCTAAACTTTTTTTTAGCACATTTCTGACTGAAGGACATCAAGCTTTTTAGTGTTTAAAATGTACTTCCAATAACTTTTTGAATTGCTAAAATCTCTAGCTGTAATTGTAAAATCTACCATGCAGGATGGTCTTCCAGGGTGGCGCTTCTCTGAAAGAGTTGAGTGCAATGGACCATAATGGGGATGTGCTCTTGTCTCCAAAGATATTCTGAGAACCTAATAACACCTGCTGGCAGTGGCTCCTCTCTTTAATGGCTTGTACCATATATTGCCCCACCTTCCACTTACTTAAACAGCTGTGTCTCTCTCCAGTGCCAAGCCACAGGGCTGACCTCCTTCTAAAATTATTGTGAAAAATCTTTAGTGTCTGTGTGAGGTTTCAGAAGTGACGAACTTGCTCTTAGTCTCATTTGATTTAGGCTCCCGTTCTTGTCTCTAAAACTAAAATGCTTTGCATCTGTATAAACTTTGAAATACTCTCTCTAAGCATGTGTGTCTGGAAGTATTTCCATTTTATTAGAGCAACTGCAGTCCCTAGGATATTTGAAATGCTTAAACTTGCATCTGGCTTACTGATAGCGGCCTATATGCTGGGCATTTCCATTTTTATTTGTACGTTAGCTTTTTCTACATCATCAGCTTTCATTGTTAAATTTTCTTTCATATCATAGGTAACTTTCCCAGAATAGCACATGAAAAGCTATGAAAATACTGTTGCATATTCCAGCACAATATTTTTGGAAAATATCTTTTTTCCTTTGTATTCAAGCATATTCTTTCTTAGAGTTATATGTATGCATAAAGTTTGGTTGAATAGATTTGTGCACAATAAATAATTGTCTTTTTGTTTGCATAAAGACTGGGCTTTTGTTTTAGGACGTATCCAGGAGCTGAGTGGAAGATAATGCTATAAAATGCATTTAAAAAGAGCTTATAACCATTGCTTCCCCCTTTTACCACACTCCTGGCCACAAAGATATGTCTTTGTCCCTTAGTTAGCATGTTAATTTGAAGCAAACTTCAAGATTCTCCCTCAAAGTCTATTTTGCTTCCATCTCAATCTCCTATTAAGATAGTCCTGCTAACGCATTTTCTTTTCATAAATAGCAGACAGGCTCTCCTTTTGGCCTCAACACGAAACCACTAGAAAGCAGAATGTAAAGAGGTAAGTGTGTTATTTTTGATATCAGAGACCAAGAATTGAATCTCTAAATCTTTATAGTTGTCTGACTGAAAACTTTCTGAGCCTCAGCTTTGTAATCTGTAAAATGAGGATTTTAAGATCTGTCATACCCACTTCAGAGTATTATGTATTTCAAATGAGACGATGTTAAATGAAAGAACATTTAACAATAAAAGTGGCTATTTATATTCTAGGCAAAGAAAATTTAAACACAAAATCTCAAAGATCCTCAAAAAAAACACGTGAGGAGCATATTGTTATTGCCCATTTTCAGATGAATAAATTAATTAGAGGCAAATTAAATTTAATTTAAACTTGTTTTAAATTCTACAGTTTGTAAGTGGCAAATTTCTGCATGGCAAATAATATAAAAATTCAAAAGACTAAAGACAATTGAGGAAAATATTGCAACACCTGACAACTTGGGATAAAGTTGATTCTATTTTACAAGCCAGTAGGCAAATTAAAACAGTCACCTAATAGAAAAATTGGCATAGAATATGAGTTAGCAGTTCACAGAAAAATAAAAATTGCCAAAGCACTCTTAGATGTTAAACTTAACCAATAATTAAAGACATGCAAATAATAACAATAATGACTTTTTTGTGTGTTTGTGAGTGTATTTCATGTAGTCAAAAACAAAAAAAACAGCACTGTGTTGTCAGGGGTATAGGAGAAAGGTTCTACATCTACTGTTGAAGAGCATGTAAATTCACAAAAATTTTGGAATACATTGTAGTAATATATATTAAAATTTATGACATCTTACCCTTTGACCCAGTAATTCTACTCTTAGAACTTTACCCTGCAGGTATTTGTACAAATATGTTCTTTCCAATCTTATTTTCAATAGGAAAAAATTAGAAGCACTGCAAATGACTCCCGATATGGAATTGGTTAAATGAATTATGATCTGAGTACACAGTTGAATACTATGCATTCAGTAAAAGTAACAAGACAAAATTATAGATGTGATATAGGAAGATGACAAAGATATGTTTAGAGTGGAAAAAGGTTTCAGAACAATATATTCAGCATTTTGTTGCTGTTTTTTATGAGGTGTATATTTATAAACAATCTATTTGGCATATACATCAACAATTTCTAGAAGAGTTTTGCCAATTTGGTAACAGTGGTTATTCTTTTGGGGGGAAGAGTGGAAAGGAGTGTATGAGAGACTCGATTTCTCTGTTTACCTCTCCTTCAGGTTATTTACACACCAAAGCTGTCTCTTTCCAAGCTTGTTTTGTTTCCATTATACCACATTACCCTTTGAAAATACTTTGTAAAGTACAAAGAGTGAAATTACTATTGTTTGTAATCTTTCCTGTCTTGATCTAATGGAGATTCACCACAGCAGAGTAGTTCTTTTTTGGTAGGTGAGTTCTATTAAATCACTTTTGATTGCCTTTCTTTGCCACTGGTGCCAGTCATTTGCCTGTTTTGCCTCAGAACCATTCCCTGCTTTTCCTCTCTCTGCTTTCCATCTCAGAGGTCTGACTGCAAACGTTATTTCCTAGGAGTTGTTGTCCGCTGGCTTCAGTTAGGTTTGGCCAACAGGAGATATTGGTAGGAGGTTGGAAAGAGGGAGGAGGAGGGAAGTCAGAGTACCGCTCCCCTTCTCTCTGCTTTGAGTGGTATTGTTGGTGGGCCGTAACTATTTCCCCTCCGGCAGCCTCGCCACTCTTCTGTGTTGGCAGCTACGTTCCAGTGGTTCCACTCTTTTTGATTCTCCAACCTGAAGGGGGCTAGCAGCCTCCTGTCCCTGCTAATCTTTTGGCAGCCTCACCTTCTCTGTTATATTTCCAGCTCTCTTAATACTGTTTTAACCAGTCCCTTGTATAAAATACTCTCTTGAATTACATGGCACAATTGATGTATTCTCATGGGACCCTGACTGATACACAAATTTTACTGCTTGATAAACTGAATGTAAAATAAACATAATGGAAAGTGGAGTTAGAGAAGAAGGGTAAAACTAACAATTCAGACTCTTGCTGTGTGCCAAGATTTTTCCTGCCATTTAAAAAAAAATAATCTTCACATCCTTTCTATGTAGTATCATTATCCTCAAATCACAGAAAAGAAATAAGGACTCAGACAGATTAATCAATTGGCTTATAAATGGCAGAGCTGCGATTCAACGCCTGGTCTTTCTGACTCTAGAGCCCAAGCTATTGCCTCGATGTTATAAAGCCGATTTCTGCGTCTCTTCTTTTCCCTTTTAGTGTTTTATTTTGCTTTATTTACTTTTTCAGGTGTTCACTATCCATTGGTCTCCTTTCAGCATAGTGTCTTATATTTCTGACATTTACCTTCTGCTTTGCCACAGAAAACCCCTCTTATCTGTTGTTTCTCTTCTTGATGTCTTGCTTTCTGCTAATCTGATTAACAAATTTCGGCTGAGCTATTATTTGATGATAATTGCTACTCTGCCAGAAGGAAAAATGGATTTGAAATTTTAACTCAAGCCTGCAATAGTTTCCCTAAAGCATTTATTCGTTCATTCACTTTTATTTCCTGAAAATGTGCTGGTTGCTAGATACACAGCACTGAACAAGACAGATTGTGGCTTGGTAGGGAAGAGAGTTATCAAACAATTTTATTGAGTTCTATGTAGAGAAATGTTCTGTGGAAGCATATGAGAGGAAATTGTACTGTACATTCCAGAAATACTTCCCTAAGGAAATGAAATTTGTGTTGACCATAAAGGAGGCAGTAGATAAGTAAAGGCAGAGTAAGTGGGAGAGAGAGAAAAATTATGTGACAGCATATATGTCAGTCCTGGGGCAAGAAAGAAAATGGCCCATCAGAGGAATTTTTTTTTTAAAGACCAATAATGCTCTGTAGAGAGAAGAGCAAGCTAAGGCAAGAAAGATAGGAGGCAGCCTGATCATACCGAACCTCAAAGGACATATTAAAGATTATGGACTCTGTCTTTTTATCCTACGCGGAATGGGAAACCACTGAAAGGTATTTAGCAGGGAAGAACAAGAAGATCTGCTTTCCTAAAATGAATTCTCTGGCTGTATTATGAAGAATGAACTGAAAGAAGGTGATTATGGATGCAAGTAAACCATTTAAGAGGCTTTTGGAGTATTCTTGTTAAGAGATGCTGGTGGCTGTGACCACATGCTCCTGGAGGAAGATGGAGGGAATGGATGGATTTGGGAGAGATTTAGGAGATAGAACTAATAGGATTTGGGGAGTCAAGGAGGAGGAATCAAGAGTAACTCCTAGTCTGGGGTTATGTGTTGAAATGGGGAAAAGTGGAGAAAGAGTAGGTTTAGCACAGGAGAATCCATGCATTCCAATGTTTTGGACATGTTGAGTTTGTGGGTCTTTGAAAAATCCAAGTGGAGATGCTGAGTGGGCATTTATATTTACCCTTTTCAAGCACAGAGGAGTGATCAGGACTGGATATAGAACCTTGAGGTTGTTGGTCCTTGGATGATAACTGAAGCCATGGAAAGTAGATGTGATGGTCTAAGGAGAGAGAGTAGAGTTAGAAGAGGGCCTAGGAGTGAATTCTGAAGAATAAGAAAATTTCTGACCTCAGAGAGTAGGCTACAAGGGGGAGAAACGTATTAAATAAGTTCATCAAATGGAAGTGGGAGCTCAGAGCTACTGTTCAGTTTTAACACTGAGAGGGGGTGGGTTCAAGAGGAGGGATTATATTAGAAAACAGTGACCATTTAGAACATGTGCCTGTGCACACACGTGCACACACGCGCGTACACACACACACACACACACACAGATGTCACTTGTTCTAAATCCCTGGGATGGCACATTCACACTGCTCTTTTCCTTCCTAAGTTGGCTCTAGTTCTCAGGCCAAAAAGATGTTATAGAAATGTCTCAGAAGAAATAAAGACAGGTTCAATCATACCTTAAAGGTTGCTGGTGGTGGCCTGAACAGACTGTCAGTGTTTTGCTACCTTAATCTCAATGAACTAACTCTCAATTCTGGGATTTTCCTGTAAATGTAGACATTAGACAAATTCTCTACCTCCTCCTTATTTGCTGTCACCTGTAGGAGTAATTTCATTACCTCCTTGGTCATGGCCTTTTTGACTTGCAGCTTTCTCACTCTGTAGAAACTAAAAAGCTGACTGAAGCAAACAAGTTGTTGGGAGTCCTTTTTGTTACATCTCCATCAGCCCGCAGGCTCTAAATTCTCTCTCTCTCTTTGTTTTTTGGCTCTGCATCGGGAGAATGCTGACCTATGATGGCTGTTCACCAATGGTGGAAGAGAGATAGCGTACCCGAGACACTGAAGGCCCACCCAAGTCACCCCCAGCTGGGACCCATCATCATCAACCTTTTTCACTGTGCTTTTCATAACAAGGATTCTTTTAGATTAAGAATATTAAATCAATTTTTAAGTTACCTTTTGCTGAAATTGTTAAATTAATGTTCAGTAAACCCATAAAAGGAAAACAAATGTACTTGGGAATGGGAGAGGAAAAAAAATTGCTAAAAGTTGAAACAAGTCTCTTCGGGCCAGGCAGAAGTTCAGAGAGAAATTCTGTGCTGTTGCTTAGAGGCAAGTCTAACGGGTGTAAGGACGGTTGTGCCGGATTTGCAAATATTGTAATCTACTTAAAGTTATTTTAAGGCAAGGATACTATTTAAAAACAACTTTATGGTGAGGCCAGCCTAGTGGCATAGTGGTTAAGTTTGTGCGCTCTGCTTTGGCTGCCTGGGTTTTGCAGGTTCGGATCCTGGGTGTGGATGTGCCACCACTCATCAAGCCATGCTGTGGCAGCGTCCCACATACAACATAAAGGAAGATGGGCAGAGATGTTAGCTCAGGGCCAATCTTCCTCAGGAAAAAGAGGAGGATTGGCAACATATGTGAGCTTAGGATCAATATTCCTCATCAAAAAAAACCAAAAAACACAAAAACCCAGCTTTATTGAGAGATAATTCACATATCATAACATTCACCCTTTTAAAGTGTGCAATTCAGTGGTTTTTAGTTATTCACCAAGTTTTGTAAGCTTCCTCACTATTTAATTTTAGAACACTTTTATCACTCCAAAAAGAAACTCACTACCCATTAGCAGTCACCCCTCCTTCTCTTCCCACCTCCATCCATAGGCAACCACTAAAAAGATACCCTTTTGAGGGCTTCAAATTCCCAAGCACAATCCCAGAACGCTCCTGGTAAAAGATGTCTAGAACTCATAGGTCAAAAGAGGAATGAGACTTTGAGCAACAGCTCATCTTTCCGTATTTATTTTCCCTCTTACTTTCAGTAGGCCTGTATGCGTCCATACTATCTCCTAATACCTTGTACATTACAGCTAAGTGGACAACACTACCTGCTACTCCTGTACCATTCATTACCCACCTCCTGAAACACAGCTTTTGTTCTTGTAACCATGAAAAATGCTCTTACCACTTATTAATGACCTTCTCATTATCAAGTAGAGTGGCTTTTCTTAGCATTCACACCTCTTCACCTCTCAGAAGCATTTCATATAGGTCACCACCATTTTTGATTCAAAAATTTCTTATCTCTTCACACTTTCTGGAATCCCCTACTATGTCTAAGACGGCACCCTTGCTAGCTTCTTTCTTCCCTTTCCACCTATGAATGAGGCCTGCCTCAGGCTCCTGTCTGCGGTCTCTTTCCTTTCCTCTCTCACTTTATCTCACTGATTTGAAATATTTTAACTATTACTTCTTTTGGAATGAGTATGGAATCAGCATCTTTGGGCTGAAACTTTTCTCCTGTCTTCAGGTCCATATTTCCAGTGGTTTGATGGACATGCCCTGCTTCCAGCACCTCAGACACACAATGCCTCCACCAGTACTTATCATATCCACTCCCTCAAACAGCTTCCTGCTCCTAACTGCCCTTCTTCAGTTAACGGACTACACCTTGAGCTGTTATCTAGCTTGAAATCTGGGCTTTTTTATTTACTTCTCCACCTCTTCACATTTCACATTCAGTTGCCAAAGTCTGCAAGATTGTTCCTTTTCAACATTTTGCCCAGCCATCCATCTCTTTCCCCTTTAATACCATCCCACTAATTGCAGAGACAGGAATACTGTCTTCCCCACTCTTTTCGCTCTTTCCTGTCCTACCATCCTCTGACATTATAACCAAGTTGGTTTTCCTAATACAAGATTTAAATGAATGCTATTCTCTAAAAACACAAATTGTTTGCCTGACATTATTTTCCATAAACAGCCCCAATCTATTTGTCCAGGATTCCCTTGTTTCTCAGACCTCTCTAGCTAAACTAGAACACTTTTGATTCTCTCAAATGCCCTTCTTAGGGTGTATGTTAGTTCAGTCTGTTCCCAAAACATTAAGTTCTTTCTCTTTCTAATACCAGCTATTGACCCAGATTTCACATTATCTTGTCCATACGATTCTTTTTTCACCCCGAGAAATCATTTTTTTCCTCTTCTGTGCTCTATAAGACTCAGTTTGTATGACTTTTACAGCCCATTCATTTATTTATATATCTTATTTCTCTTAGTAGATTGGAGGAATCTTCAGAGCAATGGCTGGGCCTTATCTATGTTTAATCATCTACAAGGTCTGATACTTTACGTTATTATATTAGTTTGTAGTAGATGTGGCTGTGGGTATCAGAATACCCCAAATCACACTGGTTTCAATAAGATAAAATTTACTTTTCTTTTGTCTAAACAAATTAGGCCTGTTAATGCACCTCTGCTTCACAGTCTTCAAAGATCCAGGTTCTTTCTATGTTGTTGCTGTGCCATGTGTGGCCTTGACCTGAGGAACCAAAATGGTTTCTGCATCCCAGACAGCGAGAGGAAAGACAGGCTGAAGAATAAAAGAACTGAGGGTACACTTGTTCTGTCTCTTAAGAAAGGCTACTGGAAGCTGCTACAAGTCACATTCTCTTCTATTTTGCTGGCCAGATTTGAGTCACATGGCCATACCTAGCTGCAAGAAAAGCTGAAAAATATGATTTTTATAATTGGTGGCTAATTTATAGCCAAAAAAGCTTATTACTATGGAAAAAGAGAAGATGAAATTAAAGGCATAATTTGGGTGATAATGAGTCAATGGAGGTTCGTCGACTGTAACAAATGTGGTGTGGGGTGTCAACAGTGGGGGAGGTTGTGCGTGTGTGGGGGCACGGCGGATATGGAAACCCTCTACACTTTCTGCTCAATTTTGCTGTGAATCTAAAACTACACTAAAAAATAAAGTCTATTAAAAACTTAAGGCACAACTAGGAGTTTCTGCCCCATTTCTCTAGAATAGATTGAAACAAATATTTAGTTGTAAATAAATGGATGACAATATAAGGGAAAAGATAGTATGTGAAAGTCAAAGTAATTTTCCAAGGGAGTTATATTTAGAAATTTTTTTTTAACTTAGTGAACTTCATGCTTAATAATCCTATTATCCTTAATATAATATTCTGTTTTCTGGGTTAGTGATTATAGTCTTATTAACTTTAGGAAAAGAAATCTTCTAAAATCAGTTTCTAATCAAGTATTGCTTTACTGGATTCACATCTAAATTATTTCTTTTAAAAAGACAGGAGGTATTTTTTTCTATATTGTATTTCTAAAGCTTGATAATTATCATTACATTTGCATGAGCTTCTAAAATGGCTTTTTCAGCCATTATCCATATAGCTTAAATTCTTTTAGAGTAGGCACCTACAACTCTAATAAAGCATTTGTGTGTATTGTCAAATAGCTCTCTTTAATGGTCTATTTCCACTATGTTTCTGCTGCCATGTGACCATTGGGAAGGTAATTTACCTTTTAGTATTGGTCCATTTCTTTAGTCTCTACATAAATTTGAAAATCTAACATATTTTTTTCCCTTTTCTCTCATTCAAAATAGAACAGAAAATAATTGGGCGAGTGTCTGAGGAGATTATTTTGCTTGTTCACTTATTTTTAAAAAATATTCATTAATTACCTGAGGTCTTATTCAGGTCAACTATCTGTTGGAAGACTAAAATTATCTATCTAACCAGAAGAAAAGAAGGATGGAACTGGATAAAATTAAGATCTGTTAGAAGGAATTTTCTGGGTATTGATCAGAGCCAAGTCCTGATAATTACTGATGGGAAAGATTCTCTCTCAGATTGCTGGTGTTTCTTCTAGAAGAAACTAGGAAGGAGGCAAACTTCTTGTTTTTCCATGGGGGGTGCTTACTACAAAACTTCCACTCAGCCTTTTCCTTTCATGAGCCTTTCATCAGGGTCTTCCTGGGTTTAACCTCTCATCTGTGAATCTAGTTGGCCCCAAGAGAAGGATGAAGGTGTGTACTTTGTGGGAACCCGGAATTGTTCTGGACAGACATCTGAGGCTGACCACAAGATTAAATTAAATGAGTTTTCAATGACCCAGAAGTTTTGAGTGGAATTTTTTGATTTTATACTGACAAGAAGGAGTTTTGAGGCACCTCCCTGAAATTACTGTCCCAAAGTTAAGGAAACACTTCCGAATTTATTTGCTTTGTTCCCTCTGTGATACTTTATGATTTAATTCTCTGAATAGAGAGTGTTCTTCAGGAGTCTCTTTAAATTCTCTTGATCTTGAGTTCTTTTCTTGTTAAATGTACTATTGATCAATTGATGTACTTGTTCTTTTGTACTCTTTGAGAAGAGTTATTATGAATCCATTGTTAAACTCCTAAGTGGGTGGAATCAATTTTCCAATTGCCTGAGAATAAATATCAAATTCCTGTCTTCCAGGAGTCACAAGCAAATAAACCTCTCCCCACTAATGAAATAAAGTCTCTTTTAAGTGTTAGTGCTAGTAGGAGGGAAAAGTTCTGTTACTTGTCAAACTAAATGAAATGTTCTGATTATCTCTTTGAACCTACTTAAAACGCTACTATCGTAGATGTCTGTCATATTGCACTGGTATAAATCATCTTCCCTTCGAAACTGAAAAATAATAATAAGTCATGAGCATCTTTATTTTTGTGTCATTAACTTATTTAATAAATATTTTTGGAGCATCTAGTATGTACTTAGCACTATGGGGAATACAAAGAAGGAAAAGTTGTAGTTCTCCTTTTTGATGCTCTTAAAATCTAGTTGGATAGGTTCCAAGAGATGATAGAGAGGGATGTGTTGGGAGGTAAAGACATTGGAGGATAATGGGGAGAAAGAATCAGCTGTGTCAACGGGAAAGTACAGAGAAATAGAACTGGGTGTGAACTTGGTTTGAACACAGGACAAGTGAAAGCCTCAGAAAAGACAAGTAGGAAGTCCAGTCCAATGGGTCCAATTTTAGATCTGGTTCAGGTGTTAGGGTCAGAAAGTCCAATATGGTGGACAAAGCTAATAAGAGCAAGGTGATAGACTGTAGGAAACAAAGGATTGGAAAGTGAGATAGGGACTGAATATATAGGAAACACTTTGGGAGTTGAACATCATCTGCAGAGATGTCACAAGGTTCCATATATAATTAAATAATAATAGTAGCTAACATGTGTTGAATGCTCTGTGTCAAGCAATTTCTAACCTTAATTTTAACATTAAGCTATCAAAGTGTTAGTTAATCACCTTAATATCTATTTCATGAGTTTACTATTATTATCCCAATTTTGTTGATGAGACAGAATAATTTACCATGGTTTTCAGAGCAAGTAAGTTGTGAAGGTGGGCTATGAGTCCTGCAGCCTGATGGCAGAGCCTGTGTTCCCAACCACTACAAGGTACTGCCTAGATACCAAATAAGAAGTGCAGAGAGCAGGGAATTACAGGAACACGGAAGGGAGAGGTGGAAGGATCCCAGCAGGCTGGCAGGCACAGCAAAGGCTTCTTGGAGATTCTTTCATCTCCCTAGACATAAAGTTAGCATTTTCACAGGTGGAGAGTTGGGGCTGGTGGAGACCAGGTAAAGCAGAAGCAAGAACATAGAATCCAAGTTAGCAAGCTCCATGCCGTGTTTGCAAGGTATGTTTGGGGTAGAATATTTGAAAAGAGAAACTGAGATATAAAGTTGCAAAAGTAATTTGGAGCCAGAAGATAGAACAGTTTGAATGGGGAGCTCTCCAAGGGAGACAATGTAAAGAGATAAAAGCAGAGCACCAAGAACGCAGCCTGGGGTGATTATTCCAACAATTGAAGACTGGGAGGAAGGAAAAGAAGGCTATTCCACAAATATGAGCATGTGAAGGTGAGGGCTTGACAAGAGTGGTGGCTGTGTGTATGGGAAGAAATTTGCTTGCCAAATACACGAATGGATGTATGGATTCAAGAGTCAACAATGTGAGAAAGACCAGCATGGAAGGTGAACCAGCATAACGTAGTGGTTAAGAGTGCAGACTCTGGAACCAGACCACCTAGATTCAAAACTGGGCTCTGCCTCTGATCAGCCATGTGACCTTGGATAAGTTACCTAACCTCTCCTTGCCTAATATCATCATCTGCATGATGGAAAGATTGTACCCACAGCACTGGGTTCTTATGAGCCTTAAATGAGCTCACATTCTAAAGTGTGTGGAACAGTACATAGCACACAGTAAGCTTTATATAAACAATTGTTAAGTAATTCAAGAAAAAAAATCAAGTCACTGTTTGGGCAAATAACTTATATACCCTTTATTAATACATCAGATAATTGAAAGGCATCATTCAAATATCTGCCTGGATACTGAATCCTATTAGAAGCCTTGCACTGCACTTAATAAACACTATAAGTATTGAGTATGTACCATAAATACTCTTAGATTTTGATGTGTGGAGGGAGGGAGGAACAACATGACCGTATACTCCATGATGATCACCATTCATATATTTTGTGCCTAGCACAGTCTTAGAACAAATGCTTTTTGAGTGAATGGGCATGTGAACAAAGAATCAGAAGGCTGAATGGGAATTTTTGGAATGTGTACTAAATCATCCAAGCAAACTCAAAACTACTTCTATTTAAATAATATTCTTAGACACCCCCCACCACCATCCACCACCACTACAACACCTGCCCCCACCTTCTGTAAGTGGGTAGCTGAGATTTTCTCAGCCCTGGTAAGCTTCTCCTTGAGGGTATGCCATCCTTGAGGGCAGGGGCCAAGTCATATTAATATTTGGCATCCATGCAAAGTGAAATATCTGTCACATGTTGAGCACTCCATGTTGAGTAAATAAATAAACAAAAGAGCACTAGTCAGAAAGAGGTCTTGCCATCTAGAATTCCAAATAGGAGTTTACAATCTAACACAGATACTCTAGTGGGATCACATTTAATTAGACAGCAGAATAAGAAAAATAAGCTAATAAGTTACAGGATGCCGAGGTGCTATTGGAACATGCCTAACCGTAACTGTGTGTGTGTGTGTGTATTTAGAAAGCAGTAGCAATTATTGAAATGCTAAATTTAAACTGATAATGATTGGAAGGCATGGCTGTGTTCCTAAACAACGCAAAATTATATATTATGTAAAAACAAAGGCAAGAGCAAAAACAAAAACTAAACTTTGTGCCCTTAAGTAAAGTTCAGCTTGAGCTGTACAAGAAAAAACATAAAAATTCCAAAACAGTTTTGATGTTGCATGGGAATTTTTGTTAGCTTTTCAACAAAGTTGTTAGAGGTATTTCTCATTATGTCTCCAGCCGTGGAGGTTTTCAGAGAAATAAACAATCATTGGCCTGCCCTTCAAACACCCAATAGGTGGTGCCCAGAGACAGAGTGGGTTTATCTTTTACAGCCTTAAATCATGTAAGGTGACACCTCAAGTGACTTGATGAGACTAGAAGGAGTGTAATAGTGTAAAGTTCCAAAAGAGAGTAGAATTGCACGATACAGCTTTTCCAAGTCCACTAACTTATTGTGGCTCTCTTCTTAAAGGCATTCTGCACATGCAATACATGTACCCAGTGGGAGAAATCCTTATTAGTATCCAGGCTGCAGAGTAGCCTGTTCATAATGTATGTTCATAATGTAGGCTATATTCTTTGTGAATTTAGCTTTTGTTATGTATGTGTCCTACATTCTTAAACAGATTATAAATTACACAAGGTCATCTTGCTTTCAATATTTACCCCTTTTGTCTATTATCTATGTGGTAGGCATAGTGTTCTTAAATAAAATGAAAATATATATATGTATTCCAAATTTCATGCCATGACTCATATCTTGGTCTGCTTTTTGCTGCTATAACAAACTATCCATAAGCTAGTGGTTTAAAAAACAGATACTTATTTCTCACAGCTCTACAGGCTGAGAAGTCCAAAATCAAGGTGCTGACAGATTCAGTGTTTGACGAGAACCTGCTTCCTGGCTTGTAGACAGCTGACTTCTTACTACGTCCCCACATGGCCTTGCCTTGGTGCATTCTAGTAGAGAGAGAGATTTCTCTCTTCCTCTTCTTGTAAGGGCACTAATCCCATCATGGGGGTCCCACCCTAATGATCTAATCTAAACATAATTATCTCCCAAAGGCCCCACCTCCAAATACCATCACACTGTGGGCTAGGGCTTCAACATATATGTATTTTGAGGGAACACAAACATTGAGCCTGTAACAACCTGCAAGATCTCCTTCCTGTCTTTCCCTCAGAGCAGGTCTTGTACTCCTCTCCTTCCACATTGGTCCACATACAGCTCCTGCCACACAGGTCCTCTTTCTGTTCCTTAACTATGTCAAGATTATTCCTACCTCTGGGCCTTTGTACTTGCTGGGACCTCATTTTCCCCATGTCTTCATGAGCCTTATCATTCAGCTCTCAGTTCAAGCATCACTTCCTCAGAGAAGTTGTCCCTGGATACCTTAGTATAAATTTGTTGCCTTATCCCTCTATCATCACTGTCTATCACATTATCTCACCTTTTTTTTTCCTTCTTAGTACTTATGACTATCCAAAATTATCTCTGTTATTGTTGTTGCAGTTATTATCTGTGTATTGTAGTAATATGTAAGCTCCATAAGGAAAGGCATCATATCTATACTGTTTATTACTTTATCTCCAGAATCTAGAACCTAACATATGAAATATAAATATATATCATATGTTAGCATTATATATATAATACATATATAATGTTTCAACACCCAGCAAGTACCCTGAACATCCTTGATGTTTAATAATGTTTGCTGATGGCGGCAATTCTAAGAAGAGTGAAAATAACTACACGGCTTATTTTTGGCAAAGTTGTGCAATATGTTTTTTTTTTTAATTTAGCATTATCTCTCCTTGCCTTCAGCATGGTTCTTCCCTCTCCTAGAGTCACTTTTGCTCCATCACCATCAACCAAAGATTAACTACTAACTCATCGTCAGTATGGTTTAGCTTATAACAATATACTGAGGTTTTGATAGATAAAGGGATGGAATTTCTAACAGTGATATAACAGGAACGATAGGCAGATGGAAAAATACTTTGGTTGGGCATGGGGAGGCTTCTTGGCACGGTTTTTATTATTCCACAAAGGTAATGGTCTATATAGATTGGGACTGAGAGCTGAGATTTTCTTCCTAGACTTGAGCAAGAGAGAAGATACTAAAAAGATGCATCTACCTAAGTGACAAGCCTTGCAATATAAGTCTTGCTTGTATCTGTTTATTTCAGAGTCTGACCTAAGGCATGGAAAATCTTCTCAGAACCAACTCACTAAAACCAAGGAGGCTGGGCTGGCCCCGTGGCTTAGCGGTTAAGTGCGCACCCTCCGCTATTGGCGGCCCGGGTTCGGATCCCGGGCGCTCACCAATGCACCACTTTTCCGGCCATGCTGAGGTCCCACATACAGCAACTAGAAGGATGTGCAACTATGACATACAACTATCTACCGGGGCTTTGGGGGAAAGAAAGGAGGAGGATTGGCAATAGATGTCAGCTCAGGGCTGGTCTTCCTCAGCAAAAAGAGGAGGATTAGCATGGATGTTAGCTCAGGGCTGATCTGCCTCACAAAAAATAAAAATAAAAAAAATAAAATAAAAACAAAAAAACCAAAAAAAACCAAGGAGGCTGATTTATATCTTTTTTCACTGTGGTCAGGGGTCCCACCGCTATCTCCCTTGTCACCTACTATTTCCTAATGCTGGACTAAGCCAATATGCCACAACTCTTTGGCATTCATATCTGCTTATGAATAATAAAAATGCAATTCAAGCATATGCCTTCTCATTCTGTGATCCTCTCATTCTCTTCTCTTGCTCTTAATGCACAGTGTTAGTGTCAAATCTGTTTGCTTTAATTATGTTAAGAGGTTATGTTGGAAGGTTATCCATTTAGTCTTTAACAGCATGAAATAGCACTTACATTATCATTGTCACTTTCTGCACATAAACAAGAACTTGATTAACAGTAGCTAACGATGAGAAAATAAGTGTTCTCTTAAATGCAGACATTTTTAGTGGATAAGCACTAGGTGTCACTAGTATACTCTCCACTACAACTATCTATACCTTCAAAGGAATCAGTGTTGAGTGAGGCAGACTGATGAAGAAATAGAAGTATTTCAAGAAGCAATGGAAAACTGTTTCTCCAGCAAATAATATTTATTTGTCTATGACCAGATAAACGTCTTTTAAAAGTATTTTAATGGATTATAGTGAAAATAGTAGCTAAGTAACTTTGAGATATGTGGGAGACCATCATTATATATATTAGAAATATACCTGAAAATTACATGTGAATCCAAATATTTTTAAAATGAATTATACTTTCCCACTGATTTCTTTTAAAATTTTGGAGATGTAATTCCCCCCCTTCGTGCCAAAATTCACAATTTAAATAATTTTATAATAAAAATTATTTTTGAGGTGGTCAAAATGTTCTCTGTTTTTAAATAGGTGGTGATTCCATGGAAATATACACACGAAAAGATTCATTGAGCTGATCACTTGGGATTTGACATTTTACTGTATAAAAACCATACTCCTATAAAACATGAGTAAAAATTATAATTATTCATCTTAATGTTGCTTCCAAGAGCTTTTGGCTTTTGTAAGCAGATATTCTGTGATTAAGTAATTATTCTACATAACATTTGCAAGTGCTTAGTTAAATGAATGCTGAATCCACCTGATCTTTGCATGTCTTAAAATATGCCATAGGGCTAATTCCCACATTTTGGGACTACTCATCACTCAATAATAACTGAATTTTTAATATTTAAGGCACCACACTGGTGATTTTCATGTTAATGTGGAACCTTTTTGTTGATCGCAATAACTGACCCTTTGAGTGTGAAGCGATTTGACGATGTAAACAGGTATACTATTGACTAAATAACACTTGTTTTAAATTGTATCCATGACTTTATCTTAAAGCAGAAATATCAGCATACACTGTACTCCAAAACCACTGCTTAAATTCATTCATGTATGTGAGTTCTCTTAAAGCTCAGATATAAATGCAACCTACTGAATAATTTTTGTTTCAACGTGGTCTACCAGCCCAATTGCTAAATAGAAACCTTAGCTTTTGGACTTTTTAAAATAAACTGGGTGATTAAGCATTTCATTAAAAATCTGAAATGTAGAATTGAAAGTTTGGATAAAATTCTTTCAGGAATATTCTTTATGTGTGCTTAAAAACAAAAACAGAAAACCAACAACACACAACATACCCAAGCTTTCTATGCTTTACTTTGTACTTTGTAACCAAACCATTTACTCCTTGTTACCCAAAACGGCATATCCTTTCCCTGATTTTCAGTTTCCTTGTCTGGGAAAAGAAAGGGGATTCTTAATCTCCTATTGCTCAATCCATTTATTAGGCCTATTTTGGTCTTTGAGATTGACTGCCATCTTTTCACCTTGCCTATAAATTCCAGCTCATTGATCTGCTCAGACTTTAGGTTCCCACACATTCCCTTTCACTTTAGACTTTTCCCAAATTGGTTCGATGTCTCTAAATATGCTTGGAACAACAATTTAGACCTTTTCCATTCTTTCTGGCCTCAGTTCTCTAGAGTTTTTATGCTATATCTATAATCTACCAGCCCTATAAACCATGGCTAGCCATTATTTGATGTCTTGACCCCATATGAAACTTAATTCCCAACTATTTTGAAGTGGGCTCAGGATTTTATATGCTCCTTCTTCACTTTGTTGTTAGAAGCCAGAATAGTTACGCCTATAAGGAAACAATTTAAGTGAAGAAAAAAAATTGAATTCCTAGTATGTGCCAGGTACAAAGCTAAGGAATGAGGGGTATAAATATAGATTTAGACATGGGACCTAATCTTAGAGGTCCCATAATATTTTGGAGTCCGCTACTAATATACTGACCATTTTAATGTTATAATGAATGGCTGCAATACACTAATCTTGTCAATTCCAGTAGAAGAGATAGAAGATAATATATTTGCTGCAATGATCTAAAAATAAGCAATCTTTTTCATTTGTGAGGCAAAGGATTGAGAAAGAACAGTTATTATATGACCATAATGGTTAACTCTCATATGAGAATTTCTATTAGATTGGAAAAAGAGATCATGCAGGATTGGAGATAATAAGGTCAAACACAAAAGAATATATATATGTATTAATAAAATAAATACATATATATGAATAAAATGAATATATATATGTCATATGCATATATATAATATGTCTATGTATCATACATATATGTGTGTGTATATATATGTGTGATGAAGACAGAGGTCAGGTGGCACCTACCAAGTGTGTTGAAACCATTTCAGTAAACAGGGCTATGAAAGACAGCTTCCTTTTCTGTTTCCCAAGTGCTTGATTACTTTTGACTAATATTTCCAACCCTGGCTTATTCAATAACATAGTATAGGAGAGAAAAATGCTAAAGAGTGTTTCTCTTCTTCCTTTGCATTTTTTTCCCTCAAAGAATTGCATTTCCTGCAGGATTCCCATTGCCAGTCCATGGTGAAGACACGAAATAAAGAGAAAAATGTAGAAGAAGAGCTTACAGGAATGATGAACAAGATGTATTGTGGAGTTAGGGCTTATTGTTGTCTTGCGGCTTTAGATGGAGGCGCCACTAGTGCGTTCTGGAAGGCTGCAGCCATCACTCAGGGCAGTCTGTCAGCTCCAGGCACAGTGCAAATCCCCGATGCTGCTGCAGTGCTGTGCGCCACACGTTATTGTGTCTCAAGGGCAGACCAGGCAGGAGAGACAGGCATCTGGAGATGGCAATATGAAAGATAAGTTTGCACTTGACGCCACAGACCAAGAAATGATAGTTTAATATCAATCATCACAGACAATTGCCAAAGAACTGCATGTTCATACATACAAGATATATTACCTGTTATGAAGCAAATCTATCACAAAGAGTACCCCAACACTTACTGACTGAAAACTGAATAAGCATCTTATCTCCAAGAGCAAAGAAGTTCAAATAGATGTGTTTGTCAAGATGAAATTGGATTGACCTTCAAGCGACTCATACTTCTATAGTAGCAAGTATTCAATAGATCATTTAAGGCTTTATTATCATAAGTAGAAGCTTTTGACATTGTCATGAAATGCTGGTAGTTCTCAATCTTATTTCATCATTGCATGTGTATATATCCCTTTTTCTTTTTTTTTAATGTTTGCAACACATATGTATCCTTGAATCATAGAATCTGAGATCTAGACAGATGCTCAGAGATCATCTATTCAGCAGTCCCAAACCTTGCTCATAGCAGAATCACCACTAGGAAGGGAAGAACTTTCAAAATACAGGTTCCCTTGCCTCATTCCTAAAGATTCTTAGCTAGCAGTTATATTAGTTTTAGTTCCCTTGGGCTGCCGTAACAAAGTACCACAAACTGGGTGGTTTAAAACAGCAAAAAATTATTGTCTCAAGGCTGTGGAGGCTAGAAGTCTGAAATCAAGGTGTCAGCAGGGCCATGCTCCTTCTGAAACCTGTAGAGGAATATTCCGTGTCTCTTCCTGGCTTTGGTTGCTGGCAATCTTCGGCCTTCTTTGGCTTGCAGGAGCATCACTCCAGCCTCTGCCTCTATCCTCACATGGCCTTCTTCCCTCTATGTGTGTGTCTCTGCCGCTCTTCTCTTCTTATAAGGACATCAGTTATATCGGATTAGGCCCCACCCTACTCCATCTTACCTAATGATATCTGCAATGATCCTATTTCCAAATAAGTTCACATTATCAGGTCCTGGGGTTTAGGACTTTAACATATCTTTTGGGAGGGACACAATTCAACTCATAACAAAGGTGTTGGGGTGGGCTTGAGAATCCTTTAGGTGATTTGGTGATGGCCACCATTGGGAACCACTGGTCAATCAGTCCCATTCTCTTCTTTTACTGAAGAGAAAACTAAGGGTTAAGTATGTCTAGGAACTTTTAAGTGACAGAGTCAGCACATACATAAACCATTCACATATCTACTCAAACTGTTACCCTCTAGATTTCCACTTTAATTATTATGATAACAGTGATACTTCCTTGAATTTGGGTTAGGGTAACTTGATATTTGTCAGTTTTAATAAAAAAGCTCTGTAGCTTTTTTTTTTTTAATTTCTGTTTTGAAACATACTGCATCATACTCAACCCGAGAGTTTAAGATTTAAAAAAATTCTGGCAGCAATCTTATTCAGGTATTCAAGCAAGGCTGATATAAGGGTCAGTGGATTCGCAATTGTAAAGAAGTATACAAATGCACAGACATATACTTTTTATGTAACACAGTGAAACTTGTTTTGAGACTTGACAGATTCCTTTTGAGATGTGGCTATTACTTGGGGCAACACAAATGGTGGCTTAAATGTCACTGATTTAAATAAAATAGTTCTTAGGCATGTGGAACATGTGCATGTAAAAATTGAATGATAAGTGTAGAGTGGGCCTAGTACATTTTGTGATGTGTCTGTCTCTCAAAGTTCTCTTCTCCAGCTATACTCAGAGAGAGTCATGAAGGTATGTCAGGCCGTAATAAAATGAATTCAGAAACAGGGTTTATAGTTCAGAAGGTATGGGTGTAAAAATGCTTCCTGCACAATTGGAATTATGCATAGCCACTATAATGAAACAGTGCAAAAAATTGGGGAGAATGTCACAAAATTTGGGACAGAACAACCACTGGAGTGAAGAATTAATATGGACATCAGGGGACATCTGCCCCCAAATATACTGAGATTCTAGTAGCTTCTATAAGAGAAAAGGAAGGCAAGATTGAGTTCTGTGTTGGATGATGTGTGATTAGGGATATCGATTCAGAGCACAATCTCACATCCTGCTTATTCTCTGCCCCACTCCTGCCAATAAACTAAGAAGGAAACTTTAAGAATTTGACCACTTTTCTTAATATAACAATAAAGACATTGAATAGACAGGATTTTCAATTGCACAGGCATAAGCAGGGACAATGTACTCTCTGAGGACAAATATTTACAACTAGCCTGCAAAATTATCAGAAATGAAGGGCACTGATTTGTATGTACATACTAATTGTTCTGAATACACATTTAATGAAGAGAAATGGCCCTGGAAAAACCAGGCGATTTACACACAGGAAACTTGAAATTTACGACAGGTAAGTTAAAAGTTACCATCTTTTCTTTTTTTTTTTTTTTTTGGTGAGGAAGATCAGCCCTGAGCTAACATTCATGCTAATCCTCCTCTTTTTGCTGAGGAAGACTGGCTCTGAGCTAACATCTATTGCCAATCTTCCTCGTTTTTCTCCCCAAAGCCCCAGTAGATAGTTGTATGTCATAGTTGCACATCCTTCTAGTTGCTGTACGTGGGATGCGGCCTCAGCATGGCCGGAGAAGCGGTGCGTCGGTGTGCGCCCGGGATCCGAACCCGGGCCGCCAGTAGCGGAGCGCGCGCACTTAACCGCTAGGCCACTGGGCTGGCCCCCATGTTTTCTGATCATGAGGTTATATCAAATCCATTTTTCGAAAGCTGGGAAATTAGATTGTGATATGACCAATTTGTTTATAGAATGGGATGACATGCAAAATATAATAAAAATATTAATCAAGTCACTTTCAAATATCCGTGGTTGGCCAACAAACAATAAAAAGCAGATAATTCTCAAGTGAAAGAATAAGATTAAATATCTGAGAGATTTGCAACTTCAGACAGACTTGAGAGTAAACTTGAAAAAAATTGAAAGATAAATAATGAACAACGCAAAACAAAGGAAGACATTTTATGCAGAGAAGATCAAGAATAAAGGAGAAGAACGGGGGTGAAGCCTGCTCAAAAGCACTGTAGAGCAGTGCATCTCAGAGTGAGGTGTGCAGATCACAGAGACCAGCATCACACACTCTCCTGCCTCATCTGCTAAGATGCAAATTTCTGGACCCTACTCTAAACCCGCTGGATCAGTATTGGTGGTCTGTTGTTTCATCAAGTTCCCCAATGAATCTTATGTCCCCTTAAGTTTGAGAGACAGTCCATTAGATTTTATAAAACATAAAGAAAGGTTCAGAGGTGACAGCTATAAAGAATATAAAGAAGCTGTACAGGACGGGATTGAATGAGAAATTGTAGTGTGTAATTGAAAAGGTTTATATGAACTTCTTTAAAGAAAGAGAAAAGATGAAGAGCAAAGAGCAAGTTCACAGACTGACACTTGATTCCAGGAAAGGAAAATGAAATCAATGGTTTAGAGGCAGGTGTTCACCGTTCTAGAAAGAAGGTAGTCTGATAAATCTTGTAAAGAATGACAGTACCTCGGGATGTGCCCCTATAACTGAATTCTATTCCACTTTGAAATATTGCTTGAGCAAACTTTAGGGTACAACTTGGAGCGGCATACAGGAAAAATATTATGAAACGGCCAACATATGGGAATAACAGTTTCTGTCATTGCCATGTGGCCACTTTAGCTAGTGAACAGAAATGTCTCCTGTCTCATGTCTGACTGCTCTTGTTTACCTGCATTCAGACTTCTGTGAATGCTTTTGGCAACTTTTATCCTGTAATTTTAGCATTCACTGCTTTGTAATTTAAATTATCTCCTTCTACCGCAAAATAACGTTATTGAAATCCTCATTAAATAGCACTGCTAGGGCTAAGGCTAAAATTCAGGCCTGAAATAATTCCTGAAAATCCATAACTTTGAAACAGGATTTAAATGGAATAAAATGTCACAAAGAACTCCAAAATTCCACTATCATAGATTCCCCTGTAAATTTAAGAGAAGGTATGTTGTGAAATAATAATAGAGGCAATGCTGGGCAGAATATGAAAAAAAATACCCGATAGTGGTTAAAATATACCTGCTCCAAAATGCTCCCCAAGTTTACTTTTATTCACATGGGAAAATTTTTATTAAGTAATACAAGCTTTAAGTTACATAGGTCTTCAGGAATTCATCACTTGTGCAAGATGTAACTCCCCAGAGTTGCTGGGGATAAAGTACCTGATAGGAAGTTTTAGACAATTAACTGGAGAAGGAGGAGAGACAAATCACAGGGGTTTGTGTGTCATTTAAAGCCTATGGAATTCAACCTCTGAGTGAGAGAGAGATGTTTGCAGTTTTTAAAATAGCACGACATTTTTAAGTTTCTGTTTTAGAGAGGTCATTATGACGGCAGAGTGGAGGAGGACAGAATTAGAGGCAGATGACCCGTTTGGGACCAGTTTTGTGATTGAGTCAAAGCAGATGGGGACTTGACCAGGTCAGTGATGGCAGTTTGGGGAAGAAAGTATAACTTGAGAAGTGTTGAGCAAGTCAGGTAATAAATATTAAGCGAATGCCTACTATGTGCCAACAACTGGTCTCTGCCTTAGGAGGTAAAATTCACAGCACATGGAGTTTGACTGGATATGTCAGTTGTCAGAGAAGCTAAGGGTCTGCTCGGGGGAATTCCTTCTGACTGAGAAGTTCTGCAAAGGCTATTTAGAGCGAAGGGAGCTTGAACTTGACCAGGAATGAAGGGGAAACTTTTGAGAAGGGATGACATTGAAGAGCAAGGATGAAGTTGGCCAAGTAGACCAGACCAACCGAACCAAGGCCTGGGTGTGGGGCACACAGTCTAAGTTAGACGATGTGAAGCCAGCTTATCTCATGGAAGCATTGAGGTCTTACTGGTTTTTTTTTGTTTGATTTTTTTTTTTTCCTGAGGAAGATTCACCCTGAGATAGCCACTGTTGCCAATCTTCCTCTTTTTTGCTTGAGGGAGGTTAGCCCTGAGCTAACCTGTGCCCATCTTCCTCTATTTTGTATGTGGGTTGCCACCACAGCATGGCTGACTAGCGGTGTAGGTCCGTGCCCAGGATCCGAACCCGCGAAACTGGGCTGCCAAAGTAGAGCTTGCTGAACTTGACCACTATGCCAGGAGGCTGGCCCCTGGGGTGTTACTGATTTTAATGGGAGATTAAGCTGAACATTTATATGAAGTATATTGGGAAGATTTTTGAAAGTCAGGATAAGGCCTTTGGATTTCATTCTGAATGCAGTGAATGGTCACTGGAACATTCATAAGAAATGCCTGATCATACTTAATAGGAAATTTTAAAGACAAGATGAGGACCATGCATTGTAGCGTGAGTCCAGCCTTGGCATATGCAGATAATTGATTTAAAAACAAACTTCATCACATATCAGTTATTCAGTGATGCCCCTTTTGCATACATAGGGCCTTTCTGGTAGACTGGATCTGCTTTCTACGATTTACGCAGTATATTATTATCTAGAACAAGAATTCTAAACTGTCCCAAGACCTGCCCATGTTCTCCTATATTAAGACTTTGTATGGATTTGTTAGATTAAATTACAAGAGAGTTTGATGGAAATCTACGTTTACTTGTTCTGAATCACCACATTATGTTATTTTCTCTCTCATGCAAATGTGTATTCCATGTCAAATTCCAGTTACATTTCAAAGAAATCATTTGCATTAAACCAAATATTGCATTATTCTTCCTCTTCTAAAAACCTAAGACAGGTTTTAATCAAAAAGAAGACATTGCAGGGCCGGCCCCGTGGCCCCGGCACTTAACTTAGTGGTTAAGTGCGCATGCTCCGCTACTGGCGGGCTGGGTTTGGATCTCAGTTGCACACCGACGCACCGCTTCTCCGGCCATGCTGAGGCCGCGGCCCACATACAGCAACTAGAAGGATGTGCACCTATGACATACAGCTATCTACTGGGGCTTTGGGGAAAAAAAAAAAGGAGGAGGATTGGCAATAGATGTTAGCTCACAGCTGGTCTTCCTCAGCAAAAAGAGGAGGATTGGCATGGATGTTAGCTCAGGGCTGATCTTCCTCACAAAAAAAATAAACAAATAAATAAATAAAATTGTTAAAAAAAAAAGACATTGCAAATTTCGGATCTTTCTTGTCTTTTGATTAGCAACTTACACATTTTACTAAAAAGCTCATTCAGTTTTATGCTAATGTAACTAATGATTTAAAAACATTTGAAAATCATTTTTAAGACTAAGATTGGAAAGGCTTGTTTATCTATTTCTATTCAATTTCTACCTAATGGTGTTTAAGTTGGTCTCCTGCATGTTGTAATGGGCTAGACCTTTAAGCAAAAGCATAAATTATCTTTTTCTAAAATCTGATTCAGAACTCACTGCCTCTAGGAAACCTTTGACGATTGATTTTTGGCTACATGCTTTTTGCTCTACTCAGTGCCACCTCAGAAGTCAGTCATTTTGTCACACCTGTTATTTAGCAGCAACCAGTAACAGTAGCTCAGGTTCAATGGTCTTTGACCCCTCCCCCGCCACACAAATGCAAATACACAGAGGATTCAATCCCTAATAACTCCAACGGACAATAGCTAACATAAACATGTGGAATGTACTAGATTGAAAGTTCCTTCTGGGTAAAAATATCCTGTCAGTTATATTGAGTCCTTTGTAGAACCTAAGAGAAAACGTTTTATATACTTCTCATGTCCTCCACCAAGTTCAAGGCAATCCTGAGCCAGAAAGATTGGGGAAACAAAGGAGGAGAAATACTCTGGTTCCCAGGGAGCAAAGCCTTTGTAACCCACTCTGAGAGGAAAGAGAGCTCCTGGGGTTGGTGGGAAGAGCTACCGGCTATAAATGCGCTCAGGTCGTGGCCACTACTTGGATTCCCCCCAGCGTTGAGTTCTCACTGCCCTTATGGCAGTGAAACTTCTCAGCAGTTTGTGGAATAGAGTAGGTTCCTGTAGCTGAGGACTGATTTTCTATTGCCAGAGGAATGACCGACCAAAAGCATGAGCAGGCAGGCAGACATGGGGGAGGGCAGGCTGCCAGCACGCCCATGCTACCCAGTCACCTCTGAGCCTTTCAGACACATGGGTGGAACTTGACGGGGTTATTTTGTTAGACCTCTTATTTGTGGTGTTTGGCTTTTTTCTTCGATTTCTCAGAGGAGCATTCTTTTTAGCCAAGTGTTCATAGGTCAATAACTACATAGTCTTATTGATCACTCTCTATTTTTCTATATGTGTGTGATGAACAACTACCCATGTTATATGTTTTCTTTGGTATTTCTTGTACAAAATGTCAGTCTTTCTGTGATCCACATATACAAAGAATTTGTATTTTTTCCCTTTGTAAATCTTTTCATAAGATGTTGATCCTTCTGTGATCCACATAGATGAAGTAATATTTGATGGATGATGGAAAATCAAGAAAGTACAATGGTAATTCAACTACAAAATGGAAGCATAACATTGCTTTCCTGGGCCACATCATTCACAGAAATGTCAAAGATCCTATATTCTAATTGGACACTTGACTTGAACTTGTACCCATAGCTATTGGGACCACAATTCTATAGCCACCACTCTAGCAGCCACTGTGACATTTTGAAGCTGAGAAAATGCACTTACTTAAGGTGACTCAAAAAAGTATCAGTGGTCAGAGTGAAATGTTAACTATAGTAAGACTGTGGCATTCCAATCCTCCCTGGTAGGGATCAGCCTGCAAACAGAATCACTAGTGTGAGCTACAGTGTTCTGGAACCACTGGGGTGGTGGAAGAAGGACCTCTTCATTACCCTAGACCACCACTGAAAACAATGTCTTAGAGACCAAGAATCCACAGAGAGAAATGAAGATTTTTTAACTAGACAAAGGGAGCAAAAAAGAAAGGAGGTGAGCGTGAAGTGACTCTGTCGCTTCAGGGGCCTGTAATCTCTGCAAAAATCAGCCCGGGTACCTCACTCAGAGGAGAGATCAGGAAACCAGAGAAAATTAGCGGTAGATGAGCTGCTTATTAAGCCAGTGATTAAGAGCACAGAAATCCTCAAAATAGGGTGATAATTATCCATCAGTTATACCTGAAATATGACCAGGCCAGATACTAAGCTGCTTGGGAGACACATATTTTTTAGGAATGACCAAAGAGGAGAGAAGCATAGCCAACATCCACTCCCTTCTCCAGCAATTACTTGTCCTAGCACAGGAGTCAGACTCCTGTTCAGCAGTCAGTCTCCTTCATCCCTGACCCATCAGGAACCCTCTGATCCTACACTTCCATTAGGGCATCAAAAGTAACTTTTAAAGAAACTCCTGATTTGTAACTCCTCAGTGTGGGACGTCCATGTAAACAAGGAGGACTTCCTAGCTAGTCTAGCCTCAGAGAACTGGATCCTGGAGAGAGAAATGGCCAGGCAAAGCTTATCAAGTTCTCCCGGACTGCACAGGGTCAGAGAGCGGGACTTTGGTAGCCTGAGAACATCTGAACCCACCTTAAAACTATTTGTGTTACACACAAGCTAAATCAATAAATAATGGGTAAACGGACAAGAGAATAGCCCCAAGGGTACAGCCCAGGAGGGAGCTGCCCACCCAAAAGCCTGAATGAGTGAGAGAAAAATGAATGAGGTAGGAGCAGAAATGTGGAGTTTGGAGCTTCATTGCAACCACTCACAAATATGATTTCGATGGACTCTTAGTTTTCAAATATAGGACTAAAAGAGGGAATAAACGGCATGAGAGAGACGAAAGGGGAATGAACCAGAGAACACTCATAGCCTTCTCTCTTGTTATCTCTACCAAATGAACCAGGAGAGGGGATAATTTAGTGCCTCCATTCAGTCATCACAGGCAACTTTAACTTGAGCAGTGTTTACTGTAAAATATGTATCCAGTAACTGAAGTTGATGTCGACCTTGGCAGAATTACTTAACAATTCTCTACCCTTCTATGAGCCTCCTCCTTGAAGAAACCTCACTTCTCCACCCAAGAAACTGCATCCTTTTGTTCCCTCAAATCCTTCTCAGAAGCTTGCAATAAGATATTTTTTAACCTAAAAGAGCTATTTTTAATTATACATAGCAAAGATATCAATATTCCAAAAAAGAAGTTATGGTATGGAATAAATTTTAGCTCTTCATATGAATTAAACACAGTCACGTGCTCCATAAGATTGTGGTCAAAAATGGACTGCACATACCATGGTGGTCCCATAAGATTAGTACCATATAGCCTAGGTGTGTAGTAGGCTATACCGTCTAGGTTTGTGGAGGTACACTCTAAGATATTCGCACAATGACAAAATAGCCTAATGACACATTCCTCAGAATGTATTTCTGTCAAGTGACACGACTTGTCTATGTAAAATATGCACTCTCGTTATAGAAAAAAATCCTCAATTGTTAAGTATACGTTTTAGAAGATTAATTCTTATAAAAAATTGAAAAACCATAGGTCAAAGGACAAGAATTATTTAAAAACATTCTTTTTAATATGAGGAAAGAATGAATAGTATGAAAGAGTTAATTAAAATACTCTCTGCTGTTATTTATTACCTGGCCCTTTGTAAAAACCCAATACTCTTGTACACTACATCTATGGAAACTATAACCTGAAACAAAGTATTTTCTCAAAATTATCAGGTATAGGAGACAAAAACATCTTCCCAGCAATTATTTACTGACATTTCCTGCTAAATAAACTTATAAACAACCCCTCAAGAATCTTAAAAAGTTGTTGAAACATCCTCAAATTCAGAATCTGCCAACCCGCAGTAGCGAGATTCTTAGGCGAGTGGTTAGAGAGTATTACAGTGAGGTGGAAATATGTAGGTAGACACACGCTTGCAGGCCAGGAGCCAGCATTCCTGAGAAATTGAACTCCAGGTTAAATTCATTATCTTCAGCTAGGTTGCTGCCTTCAGGTTTTTGTGTTTTAACCCAAGGGTATTTGTGAGTCAGCCAGCCCCCTATATACAGTATACTCTACTAGGATATTTGGGAAATGAAACAATATTTCCCACAGCTGTCAAAAACATGGTAAAGCCGCTCTAGTTGAGAAGAGAAATTTAATTTCTTTTTCTTGGATTGTAAGGAATCTAGAATTGAGTTTTTTAGCTTGTCATGGTAAGGGAAGATGGTGTCTATATTATGGATGCAGGTTAAGAGATTAGGCAGAAAGAGTCTACAAAGGTGTTCCCAAAATAAAAATGAGTAAGCCATATTTTGTATCTAGTTATATATTCATCTCTGAGTCTCCCACCATTTTCTTATCAACAAGTCTTTAAGTAAAAGTCTTCTTTAAATATCCAGCCTCTTTTCAGTTTTGCTACAAAGAAAGATGTACTAGAGAAATAGTGACCACAAAGGCCAGACAAGTGATAATGGCAGAAAAGGTGAGGAGTTCCTACGGAAAAATATAGTCAGAGGGTTGGAGTTGGGATGAAAAGATTCTATTTTCCCTCTTCATAGTCTTTATCCACAGTCAGGTTTCATTTTGATTTCAGGGTTTGATTTTACTGGGGGTGGCAGTGGTCTTCCTTATTGTTCTTATTTAATATGAAACACCATACAAGGTCCTCAGAACATAAAATAAATAAGACATAGTCGTTGCCTCAAAGGAGGTCAAGTTATCTTGGCAAATTTGACTTACCTTTTTTTATTAAGGAAATTTTGACTTGAAGGATATTTGTCATGTAGCTGTGTCAAAATACAAAGCGATTATTTTAAATCAGCAATAATATTCACAATAAAACCTTACCTAATCTCTAATCCTCTTCCCACTCCTCACTTCTCCATACTCGTGGATCAGAAATGGACTGGGCCCAAAGACAGGAGGAGAAACTCTCATTTTTTTTTTTAAATTTATTTATTTATTTATTTATTTATTTATTTATTTATTTATTTATTTATTTATTTATTTATTTATTTATTTTTTCCCCCAAAGCCCCAGCAGATAGTTGCATGTCATAGTTGCACAGCCTTCCAGCTGCTGTACGTGGGACGCGGCCTCAGCATGGCCGGAGAAGCGGCGTGTCTGTGCGCGCCCGGGATCCGAACCCAGGCCGCCAGCAGCGGAGCGCACGCACCCAACCGCTAAGCCACGGGGCCGGCCCAGAAACTCTCATTTTTAAGTTTAATCTTAAAATGTAATAGCTAATTTTTAAGGCCATGTTAAAAGAGCTGTTTCAATGTGATGAAATCTAAAAGGCTGCATCAAATTATCTGCATGGAAACCTCTTGGCCTACTAAGATTCACAGGTTTCAGTAGAAATAAGCAGTTTCCAACTGGGTCATCTGGATTATCCAGGAGAGATTATTCAGAGCTACGGTTTCCAGCTGGTGGAGGTGCGGTGCCATTGCCTACTTCTGCAAATACTTAGTGTTGAAAAAGTAAATGAAAGAATCTACTTCAGGTCTAAAGCAACGTTGGAGAAGCAAGGCATCATTCACGAGTTCCCTTTCTCGATTTGATCAGAATCCTGAGTGAGACTGACAACCGATTTGTTGACCTTGTTGATCATTCCTTCAGGGTTACTTTTTGGCCAGATGGCTCTATGCACTTCTGATTTTAGAAGCTAAGAGAGATTTGCCCCTCTTTTGAACCCATAGCACCAAGTCACTCACTCTAGCCACACACTGGATTATAATCCACTACCTTGGCAGTTCTTTTCAGTTGGGTGAGATCTGATATCCCTGCCAAACCACTCATCTTCCCAATGCAGTATTCCCCAAAATATGTGCTACAGAACATGAGTGTCTCGGGCTTTAGAAAGCACTCCATGGAAAAGAGCTTCACTGTTCAAATACAGCAGAGCTTGCTCTACATGATGTAGAATGGATTTATTCACTCCAGGATTTCTCAAAATCCTGAATAAGGGAATGAGGGAAGTGAATTAGCTTTCAGAATTATTTGAATCCTAACTCTACCTCTTACTAACGTTGACCTTGAACAAATTATTTCATTTTTCTAAGGTTTAATATACTCATCTGTAAAATTAGGATACAAATATCCACATCACAGAATTGTTCAGTGGATTAAACAAGAAAAAATACCTAAAGTGGTAACATTTTGTATTTGTTTTGGGATGTAATTCGTATTATTATGTTTCTGCATCATTATGCAATTTAGATTATGTCTTTGGCATTCCAAAAATTCAATTTTAATGTGCAAGCAAAGCAGAGCTATTGCTGATAGTTTTTAATTCTACTTAATCACTCTTCTATTAGATGCTCCATTGGGAATCACACAGCAAATCTCAGGGAATTAGCTGACCATTTCATGCCCTTTTTTATGTGACCTCAGTGTTATCCTATACTGGTCATTGATTTTTCTATTGGAATTCTATAGACCTTTAAATGGCCCTGCACTAATGATGCCAACGTATTTTAAAATATTGGAGAGGTAAACCGGAGCTTCCTGCATACAATGCCCTTGCTGAGAAGCTAAATCTCATCAGAGGCACTGGCCTTTGTTCTCATATTACAGTGAGTTGAGTTACCTGGCTTGCACCTCAAGAGTCATCAGGATATCTGATCTCCGAATTCCCAGCGACTTGCCTTATTTATTGTCACACTATAGATCTTCATCAAGGTGCAATAAATATCCCTGTAGAGGTCACAGTCTTGGAGATAGTTCAAGTGTTAGTTTCAGCCCAAAAGGAAGTCAGAATTTTTTCAGCCTGTTTCATAGGAGATTACATTTCAGGGATAGAGAGGACTTTTTAAATCCTTCATCTAATAGTTTGTAAGCATGTCCTTTGGATAGAAGAGAGAATCATGACTATAGATAAGAACCTAGTGATATACTGTGGTTTATCTCATCTGATTCTCTCTTTAAATGATAGGCATTACATTTTCAAAGTTACCATAGGCAGGTTCTGAAGGATGGCAGTACGTTTAAGTATGATTATCCTTTTGCATGAGAGACTATATTGGATGGAAACATTCACAAGAGCTAAATAAATATTGTCCGGTGTTTCCTATTAGGCATATATGATGTCAAAGGTGGGGAATTCTAAACACCTGTAGGACAAATAGGCTGTAATACAGGCTTTCAGGGAGGCTATGGGCTCTGTGTGGCAGGTTGATCGTCACTTCTAAGTATCCAGTTTATGATGGTCAACTGTAGTTATTGACCCACACTATGTGCCAAGTTCATATGCCAACCTCCAAAAAATAGCACAGAGGACCTCTCTCCTCAATAGTTTACTGTCTAATACTTGGAGACTCAAATGACGAAAGGCAAATAAAAGGCAATAGATAAATTCATGGGGCACACTGCAAATACTGCAGGAGATCAGAGAAGAAAATATGTTAGTGGCCGTAGACAGGCAAGATGGCTTTCTTTAAAGAAAAGAACTTGGTTGGGAACTTTGAGCCAGGGTAAGACTGCATTGGCCAAGAAGAGGAGGAAAAAGATTCCTGGAAGTGCAAGAGAAATGGCAAAGAGCAGAGTGAGAGAAGAACCCAGTAAAATCATTGTTGTGTGTGAAATGAATTAATAAAATAAGAACCACTTTGGACAGGTAGATTAGAGGAAGTTGAAGAAAAACTCTGAATCTATAATTTGACCTTGATGGATAGCTCATGGACAATACTATAGATTCTTTAGCCAAGAAATGACAGTAGGAGAACAGTGCCACAGGAAAATAAATTGGGTGGGTTTTGTGCAGGATCGTTTGGAAATGAAGAGTAGGGAAGGAGGTAACTGGGATAATCTAGGGTTGAGATGACTGAGGACATGGATGAGAGTAATAGCAGGGAGATGGATAGAGGATAAATAGAGAAGCATTGAAAGGAAGGTCTGGCAATATGTGGGTAATGATCTCAAATGCTTAGTCAATGATATGGAGAAAGTATTACATCTGAAACTTATCATAAGAAATGCTGTAAAAGTCATGGGTTTTAGAATTATACTTGAGTTTGTATTCTAGCTTGCTTCTTACCAACAGTATGATCTCAGGAAAATTATTAAATTCTTTGTACCTAAATTTTCCCAAATCTAAAATGATATTAAAGTTGTTTATGTGAGGACTAAGGAAGATAACACGTGAAATGTCTAACAAATGCCTGGCATTAAGTAGGCTCTCAAGAAATATTACCTCCTTTTTCCACTTAGGTAATCCTAAAACAATCCATAGACAGCTAGAATCTGAAAGTCAGGTTTAAGTTCAGTGGCTGTGTTATGGTCTGAATGTTTGTGTTCCCAAACCCCCAATTCGTATGTTGAAATCCTAACCCCATATGTGATGGTACTTTGAGGTGAGGCCTTTGAGAGATGATTAGGTCATGAGAGTGGGGTCCTCATGAATGGAACTAGTGCCCTTATGAGAGGCCCAAGAGAGAGTTCCCTCATCCTTTTTGTCATATGAGGTTACAGTGAGAAGACAGCTATCAATGAGGAAGCCGGCTCTCACCAGACACCGAATCTGTCTGCACTATGATCTTGGACTTCCCAGCCTCCAGAACTGTAAGAAACAAATTTCTCTTTTTTATAAGCCACCTAATTTATGGTATTTTGTTATAGCTACCAAAATGGACTAAGACAGGCTGGAAATACAGTTAGACACCATCCACAAAGAGGTGGTATTTTGAACCATGTGGGAAATGCTCTCATTGGGAAAACGAATAAGTAGAAGAAAAAAACCATGAGTAGGTTTTGGAAAAAGCCTAAGATGAGAAAATAGAGGAGCTGAATAAAGATTAGCAATAGATATGAGGTGTGTTTAGCATAGTATTTAGAACCTAGTAAGCACTCAGTAAATGCAAGCTCTTATTATTGTTATTGCTGATGTTATTACTACTAGAAGTGGTTACAGATATGAGAGTGAACTCCAGAGAGAATAAAGTCATGGTCATCAAATGAAGTAGAAAATTTAAAGTGAGGATAAAGACTGAGAAACCATTCTATTCAAGTGGAAGTAGTTGGTGACCAAAGTGTCTGACCTTTGTAATTCTTGTCTCTGATTGGGACTCCTTCATAGTTTGGGAGCAAGACTATGTGATGCTCACATAGCTAGCTGAAGTGTGAGTGACATGTGTTGGTTCGCTACCACCAAAAATACCTCTTCAGCAGATGCTCCACCTGTCACAGGAGGAAGAGAGAATAAGGGTCCTTAAAATAAATGCAACTGGCAAGCTATTTTAACAAAGGAGAAAATATGAAACTATGAATTAACAAAAAATACAATTCCCTGTGATGATTTTTAATAAAGCCAAACACCACATACTGGCTTCCCTTTTGTTAGAAAATGAATTAGATAAACACTTTTGCAATGACCTGAAGGCTTGGATAGAGAGAATAAATAAATTATTGACACATGAAGAGTAGACAATTCTCCATCCACTGTTGAGCTTTTTATTCTTAGTGGAGCAGATGGTCTAAATAAAGCAGCCAAAAATAACAGGTGGGTTTTATTGCATTAAGCCACTGAAAACACTAAGCTCGTACAGTTTAAATCATGTTTAAAATATTAAGCCTTAAAACCACCTTTGAAAATTATCTTTTATATTTATAAAACACCTATGTCCATCTTTTTTTTTTTTTTTTTAAAGATTTTATTTTTTATTTATTTTTTCCCTCCAAAGCCCCAGTAGATAGTTGTATGTCATAGCTGCACATCCTTCCAGCCGCTGCATGTGGGACTCGGCCCCAGGATGGACGGAGAAGTGGTGCCTCAGTGCGCGCCCGGGATCCGAACCCGGGCCACCAGCATCGGAGCGCGCGCACTCAACCACCAAGCCACGGGGCCGGCCCTATGTCCATCTTAAATGATATCAAAGCGCAAAGACCAATGCGAGTATGAACACATATTTGGGGACTACAGGGGATAGACAGATTGGAAGAAACAGCTGCTCTTTATGGAAATGGTTTAACATAGTGTTGTTAAACCACGTTGATAGACTCTAACTGATATGGATAACATCACCTCTTCTGGGACCAAACAAAGCTTGGGTCGAAGTCATTGCTGCCATAAATATGGCTATCTCACATGTCCTACACATCTCCGGCTACCATATGGAAGGCAACTACAAAAACTCAAATATATTATTTCTCTTATAATTTGTCAAATGCATAAGTCCAATTATAGGAGTCAAATTGCAGTCCAAAAGCTCTAGCCTACATGATTCTGTGTATTTGCCTTCTAGTGTATGTTTTCATAAGTCAGGGAAGGAAAAACAGTCTGTGAGGTGGGAAGAGATAAGGAAAAATATAATGCCTGGGTCATTGATGGAGGAGATAGTGTAGCTCTATTTGCAGATTATTGCTTTTTGTATACTATTTTTTATTAATTACATGCATTTGATGAGTTTTAAAAGTAAAAGTCGTGTCTCCTTACCTCCTTTCCTCAATCTTTCCCATCCCTAGAACAACCACCATTAGCATTTTCAAGCGTAACCTTCAGAATCTGTTCATGTACATCGACAGTTGAAGAAATGCTCAAACCATTAAACCTACAACGAATTTGAAGAATCTGTTACATTTATAAAACATTTTCATTCTTCTTGAATAATTTAAAACCATAGGCACCTTCCTGGGTATGAAGCATGAATTATAAAAAACGAGATTATGTCTCTACTTAATGTTTGCAACTTGCTTTTTAAAAAAATTCAACATGGCCTCATGGACCTCTTTCATTGTCACACATGGAGACCTACTTTATACTATTCAACGACTACGCCCTTTTTTTAAGGTATGTCATAGGTTATTTAATTATTCCCAAATGGATGGGTATTTGTTATGTTCAATTGTCACTAAGATAAAGCTGCAATTAATATTCTTACTTAACATATACTTACTTGTGCTCTTGTACAAGTATTTCCATAGTGTTTATTGTTAGAGACAGACTTGATAGATCAAAGGTTTTGTGGGTTTTTATTTCAGTACCTTTTGGAACACCTATTTTCAAAACTTCCTCAATGCACTTTCAATAAACCATACTATGTTTTTCTCTTTAAATATAAACTGCTTATTTATTTAGGGGACTACCATGTCTTTTATTCTTTCATCTCAGAGCCTGCTGCACTTGAGAATAAATGAAAAGTTATGTACTGTTGTTGACAGTGTATGAGAAGGAAAGGAGCTATGGTGAAGGAGGGAAAAAGTTTAAACCATAGGCCAAGAGTTCAGATAGTGCTGGCACCGCCTCTAAGACATAATAATAATTAGTAGTAGTGGTATAGCTTACATTGATAAATCACTTGATGAATGTGCCTCTGGGGCTTTGATTGTCCAACAAAATCTATTTTATGTAAGTTCAATACAAATATTGATGCTTGGAAAAGATGTAGGGGGTGGGTTTGTAGTGGTGGTATATTTGATCAAGAAACAATTTCTGACTGACAGCAAAAAGAAAGGGTGTGGCACTTTGGTATCGTGGTACGTGGAATGATCTGTATGAACAAGAAGAAACACAGAAATGAGAAAAATAAAGAATGCAATCCTTGGGCCAGCCCTGTGGCTTAGCGGTTGGGTGCGCGCGCTCCGCTACTGGCGGTCTGGGTTCAGATCCCGGGCACGCACTGACACACCACTTCTCTGGCCATGCTGAGGCGACACCCCACATAAGCAACTAGAAGGATGTGCAACTATGACATACAACTATCTACTGCGGCTTTGGATAGAAAAAGGGGAAAAAAAGGAGGAGAATTGGCAATAGATGTTAGCTCAGGGCTGATCTTCCTCACACACACAAAAAAAGAATTCAATCCTTGAAGAAGATCTTGAACAATTGGAAAAATAAAAAGACATCTTTCCTATGTTAAGAATACCAGGTGGTAACTATTTATGAGTGCCAAGGCACACCTTGGGCCTTGCCTTCCAAGAATCAAAAGATCTTATATGGAAACAAATGTAGTGGAACGCCACAGAGAATAAGGTCTGAGCAGAGCCAGGCTCATATTAGGAGACAAAGACAATCTGAAGACTCTTAAGTTGCTTAACGCATATTCTGGTTCCACTGGACCATGAAGAGTATCTGCAATTTGTTTATTTTTATATAGCTTTTGGAACCAGTGAAGCAAATGTTGGTGGGGCAAACAGAATTTTCCTCAAAAAGTGGGCAATTGAAGCCAAAAAAGATCACGTCACTCAGCTACCCAGAGGGAAAGCTAGACTGAGAGTACATGCTTTGGACTCACTGAATTGATTTTCCCTTAGCTGGGATCACACTGTCTAGACCCACAGAGCACCTCCTTTCTGTAAGTAATATTAGCACCAAAGTTAGGTGGAGGATATTGATTATCGTTGGTTTATGTCTTCCTAGTCTAGACTGAGTTTTTGATAGCTTTACAGACTTATACACAGACACACTTTTACATACATATCCCACTTTAAAGGTATAAAGAAAATTGAGTGAGGAAAGGACTATGAGGTCCTTTGATCTTCCCTCCCATCAAACCTGCATACCACCAACTTTTGCCTAACACATTTGGGGCCGCTGCAACAAGCTATTCTTGGCCAGTCAAGATGACTGCGTTCTCAGGTGTTATATGGTCCACGTGGGGCAAAATAGTGTTGTTTCTATGTTTACACTTTCCCCAGATGTTCAAGAAAACGATGGTGGTCAAGAAGGCAGGGATTAAGGAGAGCATGAAACCTTGCAAAGGTAACTGTAGTCTCTCCACATCAGTTTCTACTACCCCCATGCCCATAATTGTCTTCTCACCACCAGGAGGCCAGCTTTGGTTTCTAACAGACTTTGTGTGTATGTGTTGAAGTATGTATGTTTTGTGTTCTCTGTGTTTCTAGTACCAGAGTCTCCACAGCAAATTCATGCTTCCCAGTGGCTGCTCAAAGGTCGTCTATTTTCCTTTTTGTATCAAACCACTTCAATACCTTAAAATTCTTGCCTATATCAATCATTCTTCTCACTGTAGCTTCCTTTCTTCTTTCTTTCCTTCCTTTCCTCCTTCACCCCTGTTGTGGTGTTAAGTTCATGTTCTCTGAGGTAAGTTAGCCAGGATTCAAATCTTGGCTCCATCTATTTAATACTGGTATAGTCTTGGGCATTGACTTTTCTGAGCCTTACTTCCCTAATTAGAGAAGGTAACACGTGGTTCTTTGTGTGAGAATAATTCATATCAAGTGATTGGCACAGTGTCTGGCACTGCTATGTGTCCAGATATCATTTATTATTGTTAATATTAAGCACCTACTATTTTCCAAACACTGTGTAAAGTGCTGAAAATAGAAAATTACGTAAGATATGGTCCCTTGAGAAACTTATTATAAAGTCGGTATTTCCAGCTAGACTTTATTCGTATTGCTGGTGAAAATTCCTGGCAAAGCTTTTGGCTACTTTTTCTTCTTCGAACAGGAAAAGATTCCCCAAAGTGAGGCACTCCTATCTCAACTCTCTGTACAGTAAAAACTTATCTTTTCCAAGGTGCCAAGTGCCCAAAACCAGCCCAGTCTTTCAGATAGATACACAGTCTAGCTGCTGACTCCAACACTCCATATTTCTCTTCTGTGTGGCAAAAAAAGGCTTTTCCCAACCATATCTGCAGTGTCTTATTCTGTGGCCCTACCTCTGTTATCAGTGCAAGTGATTCTATCCTCCAACTTTCTGGGGGAAGATGGTTGGAAGAATTGGAAAAATAATCCTGTGTTCTTAATTCTTGTAATCAATCTGTTCTAAGAACTTGCTCATTTCTAGGAAAAAGAAGCCACTCCAACTGGGTCTATGAAGTCTTCATAGCAGTGAAGCAGTGTAAAACTTGGGACTTAAACTTCTATGTAAGCTTTTAGTCAAAGATGCTTGAGCAAAGTCATTTTTTAAATTCCACTCGCTTCTCCTAAAACCCAGTGTGAACAACGAAAAAGAAAAAAATAGAAGAGAAAAGCTCTTCGTCTCCAATGAAACAGGGAAGTTTTTTCAACTTCAAACTATAAGCACACGTATCAAATACTGCAACGGCTACGCTTATATCATAAAAGAATTCAACTTGCTAGGTCTCAAAGAAATTGCAAACAGCATGATAACTCCTGAAAAGATCTTACAGGACAGGTATAAGGATTCAAAGAAGAAATTATAAGACAACGGATGGAGGAAAAAATGAGCTGGCACAACTCATAGAGGAAATATAAGAGAAAACTAAGCCATGATAAGGATGAAAGTCACATTAGGAACTGTAATAGTGATAATAATAATAAAGAAATGAAAAGAACAATAATTGTTTGTAAGTTGATAGACATGGGAGAAAAAGAGATCCAGTAGACTCATAATTGCTGAAGAAGAGTATGGAATGAATGGACCACTTAAAATTATGAAGCAATATCACAGGTGAAAATACCCCAGAAATTCAAAAAATTGAATTTGCAAGTTGAGAGGGCACATTCTATCTTTGAAAAATTCAGACAGAATTGTCTGACGCATTTTGTAAAAGTTGCTGTAATTCAACAATTCAGAAAAAAATAATTAAGCATGTGACAAGAAAGGCAAATGGTATACGAAGGGTAAAAATCAGGTTTGCTACAGATGTCTCTAAGGTAACACTCAATTCCTGAAGACGGTGAACAGTATCTACGAAGTTCTGAGAGTAACTGTCCAAAGTGTCTTCAAATGAAAGGCAACAGACATGTCCTTGACGTTAGCAACTTTCTTAACAACTTGGGACCAAACACTCTTGAGCAGAATGAATACTAAGCAGGCAAGAGATGAAGCATAATAAAAACTCAGATGTGGAGAAAATATGATAAAAGACTCGTGGTAAATAGTGAATCAATTTAATGAGAGAATTGTGGGAACTATGATTCAAATCAAAATGAAAACAGATATTATTTTAAAAAGAAACAATTTTTTATAAACCCTTTTATATTAAAATGCTAAGAATTTTTAAGGATTGAGTGTCTCTTGAAGAAATCATTCGGTTTATTTTCTTTACCTAAATTCCATAATTTTCATTTTAAATAGTAAATATAGTAATATTTTTCACTCTATTACCTATTGATCGCTCTATCAGGAGATCTACAAAATGATACTCACAAAACAGTAACTAAAGTGATTTGGTGGTGGTGGAAATAGGTATGATTTTAAAAATGTCTTTTCTTTGTAATTTTCTGAATGGCTTGACTTTTTCTAAATAAGTATCTATTAATTTTACATAAAAAAAGCATTTACTTAGCTTCAATTCTAATAAGGTGGGGGAGAAAGTGAAAAAGAGAATGAGATAAAGCAATAACTGTTTATGCTTTTTCTAGGATACAATAATTCAACCAGTTACTTTGAAATCAATTTAAAAATTGGTCACAAAATCATATTATTCTGTCTACTTCTGCATGTGTTTGAAATTTTCCTCAATACAAGTTTTTAAAAGACTCAGTTTATAAGTTATTTAATAAAAGGTTGAACTTTTGGCATACATGTAATCCAAGAACCATTTAATATGGTGCTGAAGTTTCACTATGAAAATAAAATGTCAATTTCTCCTGTCGTGATTGACTATTTCCCATATTAATGCCAAAAATATTAGAAGCAATCAAAGATGAAATTTATTATTTGTATACCTTTTCAACCACAGAGGTGAGTTTGTGTATATATATATATATTTTTTAATCAGAGAAAATTGAATTGGACAAACTTTATTGTTTTCCTTTTTAAAAATTATTTTTCATTTGATTTAAAACCAGAATAATTCAATGACAAAGTAACAAGGGAAGTCAAATTATGATGGCTGAGGTTGAATATGCAGGTGGATTTTGATGTGGTATCTAAAGCTAAAACTATATTGTAAAACACAGATGATTCTATTTGTTTTGGTTGAATTGCTAAGCATTTGTTTACTTCTCATGAGCAAAGTATTTCATTACTACATTCAGAATTTTAGCAATACCCTACAACTTCTTGTGTGCCTGCCGAGAGAGGGAGAGAGAGAGAGAGAGAATAGATTGAATTGAATATTTTTATTGAATAAAAATAAAAAAAGAAAACAAAATATTTGTCCCTACTTTACAAAACCGTTTAAAGCTCATTTAGTCTCCTTTATTAGAAAATCCAGCATCATGAATAAAAGACAAGTGAGAAGAGCCTAATGTAGCCTTTGAGATCATGTAATGATCAGATTCATGAAATACTGAAATGTGGACTTCCTCTCCTTCCTCTCCTGCCTTACAGTTGGGCAATGAAAGGCAGGAATGTTGGAAATGACAACTGATGACCTTACTGGGTCTCTGAGTGGCCTAGCAAATGTAATTTCAGAGCACAGAATGAAAAAATATTCTATCTGCTATTTCCTCCAAAAGGTTTTATGAAGCGCTTATTGAGTCCCCGGCATTATCTAGGCTGTGATATTGAACTATTTAAGCTGAAACAATTCCAATTCCTCTACAACAGTGGTTTTTAACTTGGAGACCATGAATCTATTGGTCTGTGAATACATTTCAGAGGATCCATGAAATTTCTGCATTTCTATATATATGATATAATGAGGAGAGGATCCAGAGATTAAGAATAAATGCTCTAGAAGCTCTTTATTTAAATGATACTTAAGAGACAAACAGTAAAAAATATATACCTACATTAAATATTAATTTTTTGGAATGATATCCCATAAAATTATGGGTTCAAAGGAAATTTCCTAACACACTAAGACAGGAAATAAAGACTTGTTCTGTAAGTTTTACAAACTCTGCATATTAGATTCCCCCAACCAAGAAGGCTCAGAAACCTCACCTGTTTTATGGGATGACTCAAAAATCACAAATGTAGAACCATCCACTGGGCTAGTGGACACGTTCTCTGACTCTTCAAGTTGTATGTATAGCAGTAGAGGCTAGAAGAATGAGCTCAATTTGAATGTTGGCTCATCTTTTTCCAATTCCCCCACAAACAAAACAAAATTAACATCTGTAGAATAGAGTGGTACCATTACATCCTTTGGGAATTATAGTAAAGCTCTGTATGAGCCATAGTACTTTTTACTTCTTCTCTTAAATCAATTATCTTTTAGAAACCAAGGAAAAATAATGTGTGTATCATCATTACTTAAAACTCTATACATCAACTTCAGGGGTTGCAGGTATGAAGAGAAGGCTAGAAAGCCCACCAGCTAGAGCTTTTCAGATTTCTCAAACAGACATCTCTTGGGCCATATCTAAGAGCAAACTGGTAAACTATCTCCTTTTGGAGTAGTAAATCACCAAGTAATGGTCTTCTGTTGACCTTTGTCCTATCTCATAAAGACTTCATGATCTAATACTAAGGTTCTCAGTCTTTTCTCATGATGCTAACATGTCAGAATTTCAAGCCTAACTATAAGAATATTAAGCTTTTGGAAAAAATAAACTAGATAACATTTGGGGCAAAAAATAACATGATCATGGTAAGCCAAGGAAAGAAACTTGAAGTTAGAGTTTATCCTTTTTGTAAACACTAAACTCTATCTGTCTATTTGTGTTCCTCAAGCACCAAAAGACATTCACTACATTCTCTAATTGTTTGCTGCTCATTTATGATGGAGTATTAATTATAAAAAATGGCACATTTCTCTTTTTTTTTTTTCAAAATTGCACGAGATTTGGTAGGAATGGGGGTGTAAAGAAAAGAACTAGGTAAGTTCTCCTCTATCCCTAAATTTACTTTTCTTTCTGATCAAATGGGGGAACGTGTCTTTCTCATCCCCTCTCTCACATACTCCACTTTTGGACTCTTTATTTGTTCTATCTTTCTAAAAAGTAGCTAACATTATGTTACTGTTCTCATCCTCATCCAGAAACATAGGAAATATTCTCTAGTGAAAAGCTATGAAGTAGTTGGTTAAAATGGCTGTTCCTCTAGACAAAGATGTGACTACAACAATTGACCTATCTGGCATTGTCCTAAGCCAAAGAATATAATTAACTACTCCTTGTTATTGTTCTCCACCTTTCCACAGACATTACTGCAAATTTGGAACCAACAGGGATCCAATAGCTCAGCCATTGTTTGATGCTATTGCTGTCTGCGAGACACTGCGTTCCGTTTTCCATAAGCAGTGAATGTTGCTTTCTTTTAACACACCCAAATTTATTAGGATATAGATTACCACGTGACACACACTTGTCAGTCCACACAGTTGCTATTACCAACTGCCTACAAGGCTAGCAGTATTAAGTTACAGGGGTCACATATCTTTGTGACTTGAATTGTTGATCTCTCCCACTCCTGACTAATGAGGGGACATCTGAAGCACTTTCTAATATTGGTATGAAACACACTATTGATTTATAACAGAGCACCAAACCTTCATGCTTATGAGCTCTACACTGCAAAGGCAGCTGGCTAACTGTAATGTTTCCTCTAAGGAAATGAACAATTGCACGTTCACAGAACAGCAGAAGCTCTTTTCCTCAACTCCTCTTTTTATCCCTCTTTCCTTCCATCCCCCAACTGTCACCCAAAGTCCAACAGGACTACATTTCAAAACTTTCATCTTGATAGCGTTGCAGGTTTGAACTTTTAAGAAATGTTTTTTATAACCAGTAGATAAAGTCCAGATAAGGTCATTTGGGGTAGTTGTGGCCTGATTGTGACACGATATTACGTAAGTTTGTAAAACAGCTTTCAGTTCATAAAGTATTATCCCAGGCATTATCTCAATATTACCAATAATCAGATTGAGTCTTTGGGGCATTAATTAATGTGCCCAAGGTCATGCTGGCCTGAGTGGCAGATCCATGATTTGGAATACAGTCTCAGAGTCCTCATTAGGTGTCCTTGTCACCACATCATGTTGCCACTGTGCAGCCATTTTGTTCCAAAGAGCAACTTTTTCAACAAGAAAACTTGAGAATTTTATGAAGCCTATGTAAGGAGATGATGACAGCATGTGATCTGAGCACTTCTGTGTGACAGTGTGACAGAAAAGCTTACTCATCTTTAAATGCCTCTTCAACCAGATTATAACAAATGCCTAACATTTTAACATTAGTAATACATTCCCTCAAGCAAAGACTTATTTTTCAGGCATACTCCTGTTAAAATGCAAATATTCCAAAAAGGCAAAAATTCAAATGATGAAGAGAATCCATTTGTTAAATTTATTTTCAGTACTAGGTGAGAAGAAATTGAGCACATGCAGGTTAAGTGTTAATTTTAGGAATTTGCTATAAATGTGTCATACTAGTGGGGGTGGTCTGAGCATTTTGCCACAGTAGGTTGCTTCAGATTAAGTCCTGGGAAGAGTACAGCACTGATGTGGGTCCCAGGCCTTGGTCTTGAGCGTTTTTATTAGTGTTTTCTTAGCCAAGACACTAGAAAAATTGTGAAATTATTCACCTGAGGTGCCTTTCTTTCTATTTTGACTACTCTCATCCCCACCTTTTTCAATTATTCTATCTATCTATATATATATATTTTTTAAAGATTTTATTTATTCATTTTTTTCCCCCCAAAGCCCCAGTAGATAGCTGTATGTCATAGGTTCACATCCTTCTAGTTGCTGTATGTGGGACTCGGCCTCGCGTTGGACGGAGAAGCGGTGCCCCGGGGCACGCCCGGGATCCGAACCCCGGGCCGCCAGCATCGGAGCGCGCGCACTCAACCACCAAGCCACGGAGCCGGCCTCTATCTATATTTTTCTTGGGAATTCTGTTCTGGGGAGAGGGGACACAACAGGAGCAGTTTAAGGAAATTAGAGGCTCAGGGTATGGATTAGGCTAGAAGAAGCAAGAGCAAAGAAATTCTGTTGGAATCTTGCTGAGATGGAATTACCATGCCAGGAATTCTTAATCTTTGAGTTATAAACATATTTATATAAAAATAATTGCTCCTATCCCCAGAAAAAAGCATATAACACGACACAACATTACTAGTAGAATTTTGGGAGGATCATGAGCTACCTGAACACCAAATATAAACTGCTAGGAGATCTATGGGGCTCATATTAAAAACTCCTGCACCAGATTCCATGATTCATAATTGTAGGTACATCAGTCCTTTTATTATGGTAACCCTGGTGCCAAACGTCATGGCTGTGCACATAGTAGGTACTCAACTAATTTCTAAAGAAATAAACTACAGTAATACTTGATATCGGCAAGGAAAGCATAAACTACCGATTCATGCAAACCCATGTATTAATCTCAAGGAAAAGTTGATGATGTTGGCCAACAATTTCCCCTGGATTTCTCAGTGTTTCTGCATGGTTTAGGCATTCTGAGTAAAGAGGATGCTTTGCAATCATGCCTTAGAAGCTGGAGACTTTATCTCCCAAAGGATAGAAACCTCCAGAGACATTCAGGTTAGTCATGTCTCCTTCCGCTTTTCCAGAGACATTTGCTCTCATTCCAGGGTGGTAGTCCTATCCTCCCCTTTCCTGGGAGAGGATTATTTACATTACAGAGTAAAAGTCTCTCTCTCTTGGCAGGAGAATGGCAGATGTGCCAACCACTCTGTATATCTTACAAGTCTCATTATTTTACGGTTCCTCTCTTGTAATGCAAACCCAATGCACGTGCACGTGAACATCTGACCCTCATTTTGTCACCTGTGGGGACTGGAGAATGGGGAACAGCTGCTGAGATGCTGCTCTGGCTGTTTTTTGCTGTGAGTAATAAACCATCTGTGTCTCTAACCCATGTTCTTGTTTTTGTTTGTCAGTACAGCCATGTGTCGCTTAACGACAGGGATACTGTCTGAAAAATGCGTCTTTAGGTGATTTCGTCATTTGTGTGAACCTCATAGATTGTACTTACACAAACCTGGATGGTATAGCCTACTACATACTTGGGCTATATGGTTCTAATCTTATGGGACCACCGTCGTATGTGTGTCCTGCCGTGGAGGGAAACATCATTAAGCGGCACATGACTGTATGTGTATATGTATATATACGTTGCTTTCCACAATGTGGGTGGGCCTCATACAATCAGTTGAAGGCCTGAACAGAATAAAAAGACAGGCCTCCTGTGAGTCAGAGAAAATTCTGCCGCAGACTACTTTTCAAGTTCATCTGCAAAATAGGCTTTGCCTGGTTCTACAGCAGACAGCTTTCAGACGCAAACAGGAACATCAGCCCTCCAGAGTCTCCGGCCTGCTAGTCTACCTCGCGGATTTTAGACTTGCCAGCCTCTACAATCAAGTGAACCAATGCCTTACAAGAAATTTCTTTCTCTATATATACACACAGCCTATTGATTCTGTTTCTCTGGAGAACTCTGACTCATACAGCTTGTCAACCTCAAAAGTTCTAGAACAACCGCACTGCCACCGATTCCATGGTCTTGCCTGGACTGTCATTACCTCCCCCAATAAGGCAGAAAACCACCTCTCAATTCTCTATACCTTCCTCAAAGTCCAGTTTTTTCTTCTGATTTATCATTTCCACTTGTGTCCTATTTTTACCGAAATAATAGATGTGCTTAGATAAAATCATGAAACTGATATACTGAGAGTATCATGTGAGTGGGGACTGAGAAGCGTCAAAATCTGGGCGGTCATCAGGATGAATTAAAATTTGTTTAGAAATCAATATTGTAATCGTCTCTTTAAATCAGTCTACTTCTTATGTTCTCCCTCTTCCTTCTGCCTTGTGTTGTATTCTTTATGTTTCTCTTGCTAGATATGCTACCCCCACTGAACGTATGACAAGATACAGAATAAATTAGTAGTGGCTGAGGATTGAAACGTGTAATTCTGGCATCCTGATTATCATGACCCTTTTAGAACCACTGGCCTAATGTCTTTAGAAGTTGTGAAACACAGAATACATTTATTTTAGTTAGGTCTTATGTCCTGCACCAGCTACTAAATTTTACATTTAATCCTAACTGGTCTAGTTCAAAATCCACAAAACTAAACACAATCCCAGTGTTTATTTTTTCCTTTTAGTTGATTTTTATACAGCTTTACAAGAAGCACTGTTCACATAAAAGACAACTTGTACCAACTATTGTGTTTTCTGGCTCCTATGGTGATTGCAGTTATACATGTTTTAAAAGAAATTTAACAATCAGATAAATACCTCTTTAGATGAAAACATAAGAGCAGCAGTGGGGGCTGCTGACATTTATTGAAATATGCACAAAACTTCTTATCATTAGCTTGTTGAATAACTCTATTTTCCTGCTGAAAAATATGTCTCATTTTTACCAGCTTAGCAAATGAGGATCTAAAGGTAATTTCTTGGAGCAGGTCTCTAGCTTGGCAAATGGCCCACAGGGCCATTGTACTTACATATCCCAAATCCTTTTCTCAAAAAATAAGGTCTATATTAATAAATACATATATTTATTATACACACACACACATACAGGCCATAGCTCCAAGAATAGTAGTATGGCAGTCATAAGAATACACCTCACAGATCTCCAAATGCAGACAGCATCATTTACTGATGGTGTCAAGCTTCCGTACTCTGAAATCCATCCCCACATTCTGACTGAGGCTCTGCTTCCCACCAGCTGCTCCCAGCCAGTGACTGAGCACAGCAGGGGTATGAGGTCAGGCCCATTCCCGAAAAACAGAGGACTCCTCTGATGAGTGACTTTGGCTCATGAGCTCCCCCTGCTGAACTTTCCCTGAGAACTGCACTGCCTGTTAGATGCTTCCACCTGACCTTTGACCTCCCTTACTTCCCTCTCTCTTCTCAGGATCCAACCTCCTTCAGGGTCTGATGCTTTCCTAGTCTCCCTTGGCTCCTCGTCCATTTTCTCTCACTGGCATTTCCCCTAATATGTCATTTGCATGTTTAATTCTTTTTTTGTTTTCCTTTTTTTTGTGAGGAAGATTAGCCCTGAGCTAACATCTGATGCCAATCCTTCTCTTTTTGCTGAGGAAGATTGGCCCTGGGCTAACATCCATGCCCATTGTCCTCTACTTTATATGGCACGCTGCCACAGCATGGCTTGACAAGCTGTGCGTCGGTGTGCTCCCGGGATCTGAACCTGCGAACCCTGGGCCACCAAAGCAGAGCGCGTGCACTTAACTGCTACGCCACCGGGCCGGCCCCTGCGTGTTTAATCCTTGATGTCTTGTTTTTGATACCTGATTCTCAAAGGACAAAATTAACAAATATAGAGTTGGATATATTTCATTCTTGAAAAAGTTTTTTGAGATGCAGATTATTTTTCACATGATGTCTATAGAGAAAGAACAACCTAAGGGATAGTAGATAAAAGGACATGGAAAAAACAAGGTAGTATCAAAAAGGCTGGCAGGGAAACAGAATATCAAAGAGAGGAGAAAGTTAGGAAGAGGTGAACGTGGGAGGCCCCCAAAGGGGAGGTGGAGGCAGACAGTGGAAAAGAGGAGAAGCATCAGATGTACGAGATGGAAAGAAAATCTACCTCCCACTGTATTCCCAAACTCGGTCATGCTTCCAGCTTCCCGCTGCGCCTCCCTCCCAGGGAGGTGTCAGCGAGGAGCGGGAGGAGAGCGTACTGAAGAGAACAGAAACCCCACCCAACACCAAGACTTTCAGCTCTAGTCGTTCTTCAGGTGGTTCATCCTTCTCATCCTGAATCAAAAAGTCACTCTGGAGGCACCAGTGTCCACAGTTTTTTATTTCAAAAGGGCAAAACTTATACCCTTTTCTGGATTCTTGTAAACATCTGGCAAACTTCACGATTCAGATATCCGCCTATGTGAAGACTGGTCCTATTAAAAATGCGGAATTGATAACTTAAGGGACACTGTCCCTCATCTTGTAATACTAGCATTATTTAAGTGTAGTCAATATCTCTGCCTTAGACAGACTTGATTGAGACAATTTCAGAGTAATATTTGTTTACTGGTAGACCACATATATCTATTAAAACCACTGCTTCTTTCAGTAAACTCTCTCATATTTTGTAACCAAGAAGTTCTTTCATTTAATCTTCTTCCTTTCCTTTACTCCTTGATTTCCTGTGGCTAAAAGGAATCACCATTTTTCTTTTATAGGTGTCAAAAATTTTAGCATTTCAAAAGACTGTAGAGGTCACCGTCTCACTTCTCCTTCATCAGACAAGGGGTCGCAGAAGTGCAGGAAAAGTCCTATATCACGCATTCCCTCCCTTACCGCCAAAAACGACTTCACTGGTTCAAAAGATAGAGTCGAGTCATTTAAGATATAAAAATAGAGTTTCTCTTATCCAGCAACATTTCTGTGGCCCTGGACTAGCCTCCTATTGTAGTTATCAGGGCAAGCTCCGACCTGCACAAGCCCCTCCCACTGACTCTGCTACTTGCCACATGAATGAACTTAAGCATGACCTTGGCAGAGCCTCAGTGCTTCCCTTTTTGAACAGAGATGGTATTTTCTATGGGATAGGGTTGTTGTGGGCACTAAATGAGAAATACATACAAAACACATAATAGAAGGCAAGGGATTTATAGCATAGAGATAGCTATTAAATTGCATCAATTTAGCATGTATTGATAATCTCCAATTCTGAATAAAACTTTGCAAGGTAGTGTTATTGTCTTCATTATTTTTTACTGATTAGAAAAGCAAGACTGAAAGAGGTTAATTAATTTTCGCATGTGTATAGAAAGCTAGTGTCAAAATTGTTGGTTTTCAAACCCAGATCCGTCTGACTTCCAAGTTCATGTTCTTCCCATTGTCATGCAGCAATGCTATGCAGAGCTGTGCATGTCATACAGCCTTGGCATAGCAATGGGTTAGCACATGAGCTGTGTTCTGTCTGCAGAGGAGTCCATCTTCCAGAAAGATGGGATACATACTATGAGCAAAAGCCCAGCACCCCTTGTGGGTAGAGAAAGACATACAAGGGACACACTTGCCCCCGGGAAAGGAAGAACAAGGAGAGACTGAACTATAGCAATGTCCTATTTTTATATCCAGAGGAACTGCAGTAGACCCACGATGAACATTTAGCTCTTATAATTCTCCATGTTCCTTATTCTGTTTTTGGAAAGGCTTCCTGTTTCTGATTTGACAAGCCATCTGCCTTGTTAGTTTTGCTTCCTTTCTCAAAAAAATTTTTCTTTTACCTTTTAAAATAAACTCTAGAAGCAGCCCAAGGTAAGGCAAAGAAAACTTATGAAGAAAAACATGTACAAAGGGCTTTGCTGCTACAAATGTCCACCCCTAGTGTTTTAATTTGTTAATTTGTTTTGCTTGATTGAAAGTCCACTGAATAGGAACATCATTTCTATGTTACTGCCTGTATGCCAATACGATTATTCGCTCTTTTTTAATACTAAATTGCAAGATGGCTTACTTTTAGAAGTCCAGAGGGAAATGGAATTAGATATTGAAAACAGTTTGTTTTTTCCAGTCAAATGCGTCTTAATAACTTTTATTTATATACTACTTTGTAATTGTCAAAGCACTTTCATATATATCATTTGATTTAGTCCTCGTATTTACCTACCCTGGGATGAAATTAGCTTGTAGTTGAGGATATGGTGGACGAATTGTATTTTGTAAACGTTCTACAGATTCTGCTAAATGATCCTTTCCACTTGGTTGAGCATTGGGATTACAATAATCTACACTTATCTCCTAATTGTCACATGGGCTGCAGGCGGAAAACTGCTTTAGCCGCAGGGAAAAAACAAATTTAACCTGCTCCTTCGTGGTAAACATTTGCATTTTAAGTGCATTCAGTTATCTCTGAAATTCTTTGATTCCCCAAGAACTGAGTGGGACAGGGAACCATCATTTAGCACGCCATGACAAGCCGTAGGCAAGTTACTTAATATCTAAAGGGTGGAAAATAATTACTTTGGCCTTAGTATTAGCAGTGTTTTGCTTGTATCCCCTGTGATCCACGAGCAAATTACTTTATTAGGAAATCATTAGAGCATAATTTGCTTCTATATGCTACTGACATCAATTTTCATTTCTTATAATGCAACTAAAAGTTCTTGTGATATATTATTACTGTAAATAGTATGCTGCCAGATATCGATTCGAAATTCTCATTAACCCTAACACTTATGCCTTTCTTAAAAAGTGCATGAGTTTACCAAGGTCATGCCACATTTATGCCCCCTTCACCCTACGTATACAAGTGCTCTCTCTAAAGACAGACTGAAATGAGTCTCAAAATGAATTTCCACAAATATTTCCCTTTGTGTTGTCTTGTTTTTACTCTTGAAAGACATGAAAACCCAGGTGAATTTGTTTGGACCATTATGAATGAGTTTCTTATTGATACAGGAAATGCAATCCGAGCAAAGGCAAAATCATAGAATTTCAGAAAGTCAGAATAAGATGGGAAGTATGTAATTATCTTAGAAGGAAGGCTGGGAATCAGGACTTTTAAGGGGCAAGGATGCACAGAACCCCAGGCTTAAACTTTCTGTTAGAATCCTAGTCTTGTTGTCAAAGACATGTCGTAAAAGCCAAATATGCCTTGTTTTTCCAACACAACATTTGCCAAAACTTTTTAGCTAGCTGTAGTTTTCCAGGCTATTTTATCCTGGGTAGTAGATTACAACTTGCAGAACACTGAGCCCAAGAACCAGTTCTGATGCTTATGGAAGGGACTCAATTGTCAGCCCTTAAACAACTGGAGAAAGAGGAATCTGAAGAGGAAAATAAAGTTTATTATTTCAACATACACACTTGGTAAGAAAGCACATGGATGTGATGAGTTCAGACTAAGTGCTAAGTCTTCTTCTGTACTATGCTCTCAAAGTAATTAATTTGTACAAGGTTTAAAAATCATTTTGCCCACGCCTTTTATCTTCATTGACCCTGGTTTTATTTGGATTTAGTCAGGTAAAAATGGATTCACTTGACCTCTTAACAGTAGAGCACATTTGAGAGAAGGAAATAGGTGTTTAAAATATCTAAGGGGGCTGGCCTGGTGGCACAAGCAGTTAAGTGCGCGCGCTCCGCTGTGGCGGCCCGGGGTTCGCCCGGTTCGGATTCCAGGCACACAGAGACGCACCGCTTGTCAGGCCATGCTGTGGCGGCGTCCCATATAAAGTGGAGGAAGATGGGCACAGATGTTAGCCAAGGGCCAGGCTTCCTTGGCAAAAAAAGAGGAGGATTGGCAGATGTTAGCACAGGGCTGATCTCCTCACAAAAAAAAAAAAAAAAAAAAAATATCTAATCGTATTATGGATAAAGAAGATGTGGTGTATATACCACATCTTCTTCACACAATGCAATACTACTCAGCCATAAGAAAGACTCGATTGTGTCATTTGCAACAACATGGATGGACCTTGAGGGTATTATGCTAAGCAAGATAAGTCCGACAGAAAAAGACAAATACCTTATGACTTCACTTATGTGTGGAAGATAAACAAATAAACAAACACATAGATATGGAGAACAGATTGGTGGTTACCATAAGGGAAGGGGGTGGGGTAGAGTGAAAAGGGTAAAGGGGCATATATGTATGGTGAGAGATTGAAACTAGACTTTTGGTGGTGAACATAATGCAGTCTATACAGAAGCCGAGATATAATGATGTATGCCTAAAATTTATATAATGTTACAAACCAATGTGACCTCAATAAAAAAAAAAACTATCTGATCATCTCAATTACTTGGGATTCAATTGATGTCCTACTTTGAAAAACTTGAAATTCAGCAAAGAGTTCTTGACAGTATATTATAACTCCTGTAGCCTCTTACAGGCAGTTTTAACTTATTTCTTATCACTTTCTTACAGACATATGAAATAGCATAGTTTCATTCCATGAAGTTTCTTTTGTTTTTTGTTTTTTTGTTTGTAATAGGAAACTGATTTTTTTATGCCTTGGTTATGGAAATCATTAGCTAGCATAATATTTTGTGGTATTCAGACTGTAGATGATAGAAGAAAATATAAGTATTCTATATTTAATTCTCTCTTTCTGTGGATGAAGACAAAGAAGCTAAATGATGGACATCCAATAGGTGTTAGCTGAGCTGGAACTAAAATTAAAGCTTCTTCACTCTGAGAATATTATCCACTATACCATGCTGTCTCAGAAATTTATCTCCTGAAAAGAACTTCCAGGAAAAGAACACTGGATACTCTTCCCTTGGAATCTCCTGTCTGGTAACCTTTCCTCATGCCCTGGGCTCAGCACCTGGGAGCGCCCAGTTGAAAAAGGTGTTAGCAGTCTCTCCACCGTCCAGGATCTGTAACACAGTGGCTCTCTATCTAGGCTACACATTAAAAATCACCTGAGGGGTTTTTCAAAAAAATAAAAAAGGGCTTCCATTTCTGGCCATGATGGAATGACTGGTATCGAATTTACCCTACTGCTGTAAATAAGTATAAAATTGGGCAGAGTACATAAGGCAAGCATTTTTATGCACTGGACAGAGTTAGAGGATTGTGATATTTGAGAGAATGAAAATCCTAGATGTGACCCATTTTGCCCAGTTTTTGCTTGGCGATACTTTCCCAGTCTAAGAAGAGGGAGTTAGAGTCCAGGCAGAGAGCAGCTGTCTCTCTGAGACGGGAGAGGAGATGGCGACTCCAGTTTGAGACTGCTGTAGTAACTGGGATTTGTGGAGCAGGATACAGGAGAGGAGGGGATGATGCAGATGATGGTCCCAAAAGATGGTGTGGGGTTTCCCTGTAAGACCTTAGCTGAAAGCTGCTCTGCCTGTGCAGGGGGAGCAGGGCAGGTCTGGCAGACAGCAGCTGCTGCAGGGTTGAGAGCTGCCCAGAAACATCAGAGGCCACGGGCTCCTGGGAGAAGCTAGTGGTCTGGCCTGGCTGGCAAAGGGCTGAATTGTGTTCCGGCGGTTGGTTAGATTGCTAGTGTATCCTATTGAAGCTGTCAGGCTTGGTTTTATCTTTGATTAAACTAGGTCTATGGTGTTTTACTTTCTTTGTCCTAGATGATGATTCCTACTCTAAGGCATAGTCCTTACTCTCTTTACATGGCCTTTCTGAGTCATAACTGAATGCCCAGCATACAAAGAAAACCACATCTAGGCACATCAGAGTCAAAATGCTGAAAACAAAAGATGACCAGAAAACCTTAAAAGTAGCCAGAGAAAAAACACACATCCTATGCAACCAAACAGTGGTACAGATGACGGGCAACTTCCATAAGACACAACGGCAGCCAGAAGCCTGTGAAACAGCATAGGTAAAGGACCAGAAAAAAAAGAAATTTGTAAAGCCAGAAATCAATAATGAAAGTGAAATAAAAAGGTATTCAGTTAAATAACAGCTCAGAAAATTTGTTTCCAGTATACCTACACTACAGGAAATGCTAAAGGAAATTCTTCAGGCTAAAAGCAAATGTTATCAGATAGAAACTCATAACTAAGTTAGGAATTAAATTAACTTATAATTAAATAAGGAACTAAGAGAAATGGTCAATATGTGGGCAAATAAAAAGGACTATCTTTATATCTTTAAAAGTGAAAAGACTATTTCAGGTAAAAATAATGACATTTATTATGTGTTTATAGAAATAAAGTATAGGACAATGAAAGCACGGAGGATGGGGGTGGATGCAATCACACTGTTAGGAGGTTCTTACATTTCACAGGAACTAGTACGATATTAATTTTAAGTAGACAATGAGAAGATCAGGATTCATGCTATAATTCCTAAACAGCACTAAAAAATGTATAAAGTAATATATCTGAAAACATAACGGAGAAAATAAAGTATAATATTAAAAATATATGTAGGGGGCTGGCCCTGTGGCTTACCGGTTAGGTGCGTGTGCTCCGCTGCTGGCGGCCCAGGTTCGGATCCCGGGCACACACCGACGCACTGCTTGTTTGGCCATGCTGAGGCCCCGTCCCACATACAGCAACTAGAAGGATGTGCAGCTATGACATACAACTATCTACTGGGACTTTGGGGAGAAAAGGGGAAAAAAAAGGAGGAGGATTGGTAATAGATGTCAGCTCAGGGTTGGTCTTCCTCAGCAAAAAGAGGAGGATTGGCATGGATGTTAGCTCAGGGCTGATCTTCCTCACACACACACACTATATATATATATATATATATATGTATATTGAGACAAAATAAAGCAGAGACAGAGAAACAGAGAACCAAAAAGAGATAGGACAAATAAAGAACAAATAAAAAGTTGGTAAAATTAATCCAACCACAGCAACAATTACATTTAATGTAAATGGATTAAGTACTCCCATTTAAAAAGCAGTACCTAACCTTATGCTCTCCACAAGAGATGTACTTTAATGACACTGATAGGTTGGAAATTAAAGGATAGAAAAAGATATAGAATGTGAACGGTAAATATGAACAGTAAGCATAAGAAAGTTGGTGTGTTTGGTTTAATGTCAGACATAGCAGATTTTAGGAAAAAGAGTATTGCTATTGATAAAGAATGTCATTTTATATTGCTAAAATGGTCAACTCATTAGAAAGACCCATTTCATTCCAAATGTGTATATACTTAATAACAGAGCTCTAAAGTACATGAAGCAAAAAACTTATAGATCTAAAAGGAGAAATAGACAAATCCATAGTTACGGTTGGAAATTCTATAACCTACTTCATAGTTATTAATAGAAAAATCAGTTCCCCCAAAATATAAGGACCTAGAGCATTTGAACCACACAATAAACCAACTTGAACTAATGAATATTATAGAAGTATACCCTACGACTGCAGAGTACACATTCTTTTGAACTTTTCAAGATAGAACTTATGATGGGCCATAAAATAAGTATCATTAAGTTCAAATAATTGAATACTACAGATTATTTTCTCTGGCTAAAGCAGAATACTGCTAGAAAACAATGATAATAAATTATCTAGAAAATGCCTACATTTTTGGAAATGAAACAAGAAACTTCTAAATATCTCATGAATAAAAAAGGAAATAAAAATAGAAATTAGAAAATATTTTGAACTGAGTCATAATGAAAATACAACATATCTAAATTTTGGGGATCCAACTACAACAGTGCTTAGAGGGAAATTTGCTTTAAATGCATACATGATAGAAGAATTGTGTGAAGTCAAAAATCTAAGTTTACACATAGAGAATCTAGAAAAAAAGAAGAGCAAACTAAACCCTAACTAAATTGAAGGCAGTTAAAAATAAAGAGAAGTGCAGAAATACACAAAAAAGAAAAAAACAATTTTACAAGTAAAATTTGATTCTTTGAACAGCTTAATAGAATTGATTAAACTCTTTGCAAGACTGATAAAACAAATGAGAAAGTACTAATTAACAATATGAACATCAATACACATCCTATAGACATTAAAAATAATAAGGGAAATATTAAAAGCTTCATGTCAATACATTTAAGAATTTAGATGAAATGAGAAAATTCATTCAAAAACACAACCTATCAAATCTGACACAGAAATAGAAAACAGAATAGCTCTTTATATGTATTAAGAAATTTAATTTATAATAATAAAGAGAAAACCTGTTGAAAAGAAAACTCCAGGCCTTGATGGATTCCCTGGTAAATTCTTTCAGGTATTTAAGGCAGAAATAACACTAATATTGCAAAAAAAACTTTCAGAAAATGGAGGTGAGGGAATGCTACCCAATTCATTTTATGAGGTCATCGTAATTACAGACCAATATTACTCATAAGCATAGATGCCAGAATTATTAACAAAAAATATTCTTAAATTGAATCCTAAAATATCTAAAAACAGGATAATTCATTATGTTTAATTGAGGCTTGTCACAGGAAGGTAAAACTGGTTTGTTATTCAAAAGTCATTCACTGTATTTCACCATGTTATCAGAAAAAGGAGAAAGACCTTATAATTACCTTAATAGATACAAGAAAAGCATTTGACAAAATTCAGCAAATTTGCTGAAAAGACAGAAAACTAAAATTGGAGCTGAATTTGTCAATCTGATAAAGATCATCATGAAAAACATACAACTAGCATCACACTGAATGGCGAAATGTTGAACACTGTCTTTCTAACACACAAAACCAAATAAGGAAGTTCATTCTTATCACTTTTCAACATTGTATCATATGTTCCAGCCAGTGAAATTAGGTAAGAAAATGAAGCAAAGTGCATAAAGATTATAAAGAAAATAGAAATTCTTTTCAGTTTTAAAAATTTGTAAAAATTTTATGGATGAGGTTGTTTACGTTGGAAATACTAAGGAATCTGCAAAATCTGCTAGAATTAATAAGTAATCTCAGCAAAGTTTCAGCATACAATATTGAAAATCAATATATTTCTATACTCTAGGAAAATAACTACTGGAAAATGAAGGTAAAGAATATCATTTACCACAGTATCAAAAAATAAAATAATTCGGAATAATTTAACAAAGGATGTAAAAGACTTCTATATTGAAAATGAAAATATTGCTAAGAAATATAAAGACTTAATTACACAGAAAGACATGCTATATTTATGGATGGAGAGACACTATATTAAGATATAAATTTCTCCAAATTGATCTATAAATTCATGCAAGGCCAATCATTCAAAGGATTTCTGAATCTGATTCTAAACTTTATATGGAATGACAAGGATTCAAATAACAAATATAATCCTGAAAAAGGAAAATTATGTTGGAATGCTTATCCTACCTGATATGAAGACTTACAAAACTGAAGGAACCAGGCCAGTGTGATAAGGGCAGACAGATTAGTAGAACAAAATAGAGAGTCCAGAAACAGATCCAACTGATTTTCAGCAAAGGTTCCAAAGTAATTCAATGGAGAAAAGAAAATGTTTTCAATAAATGGTGATGAAAAATTGGATAAATGCACAGAAAAGTAAACTTGATCTCTTTCTCATATCATACAGCAGGGTTTGGCAAACTTTTCTGTAAAAGGTATGCTAGTAAAGTAAATATTTTTAACTTGTTGGGCCGCACGATCTCTGTTACAGCTATTGAACTCCGTCATTGTAGTGCAAAAGAAGCCATAGATAATATGTAAACACACGAGTGAAACTATGTTACAATAAAACTTTATTTAAAAAAGAGATGGTGGGCCAGACTTGGTCTGCAGGCTGTAGTTTGCCAACGCTTGCCATAAAAAAAAAAAAAAAAAATTAGAAGGGTCACACATTAAAAAGCTAAAGCTATAAGATTTCTAGAACAAAATGTAGAGTATTTTGCAACCTTGAAATAAGCAAAGGTTTCGAAGATAGGACACAAAACTCTAACCATAAAAGAAAAGAAAAAGATAAATTAGATTTCTTCAAAATTAAAAAAATATATATTTGCTTATCAAAAGACACTACAAAGAAATTATAAAAGATAATCCACAGATTAGGATAAAAATTTAGCTAAAATTAAAAAGACTGACTATGCCAAATATAAAAACCATTTGCAAACATTTGTCAATGCTCATAGACACACACTCAAGACCAGCACATTTCGCTCTGTGTATATTTTTTGAAGCACACTGCGTTTCAGCCTTTACATTAAAAACAAATTGTAACATTGATTTCCTGGCTCCCCTATCCACTCCCTTTCCTCAGATCCTGATTTGATAATTGTGGGGTTGGGCCACAGCCAGGATTGGCTGCATAATTTGTGGGGACCAGTACAAAGTGAAAATGGATGATACCCTTGTTTAGAATTGTTAAAAATTTCAAGACAGCAACAACGGAGTGTTAAATCAAGGGAGGAGCTTTTCCAAGCATGGCCCGCATGGTACTTTTTTTAAAAGTTCCCCTAATGATTCTGATGAGCAAACTGGGTTGAAATCCACTTGTAGCCCATTGACCTGAAGATTCACTTGCAGTGATTTGCAAATCATTACGACTTCCAACAATTATGGGTTTGACTGGTATATAGATTGACTACTATTTTTAAAAAAATTAAGATGCCATTGTAATCAATAAAATACTTTTTTTTTTTTTGTGAGGAAGGTCAGCCCTGAGCTAACACCCATGCTAATCCTCCCCTTTTTGCTGAGGAAGACCGGCCCTGAGCTGACATTATTACCAATCCTCCTCCTTTTTTTTCCCTTTTTCTCCCCAAAGCCCCAGTAGATAGTGGTATGTCATAGTTGCACATCCTTCTAGTTGTTGTATGTGGGACCTGGCCTCAGCATGACTGGAGAAGCGGTGCGTTGGTGCGCGCCCAGGATCCAAACTCCTGCCGCCAGCAGCGGAGAGCGCGCACTTAACCACTAAGCCACGGGCCGGCCCAATAAAATACATTTTTTACATTCCTAAATTAATAGTTTTTAAATGCCATTATACATTTTGCCATTATGTGTGGATGAATTCTAAAAGCACAATTGCCTTACGTTCAAAGAGGATACTCACACTTAAAAAAGTTTGGGATTCACTGCTTTGCATATTACCCATTACCACACCTAGGGATTTTCTCATACACGCTGTTCTCTTCTGATTGTGGGCATATCAATAAAGACAGAGTTCCTTTTCTACTAAAATACCCAGGCACTATGTTACATCTCTAGTAATACAATTACATCTTTAGTAATTTGAAAAATTAATGAATCATAGTCTAATAATTTAGTTTCTAATGAAATTCTGTATACTTTATATGTTAGCCAAAGGCTACTGCAAAACACTGAATGCTCTAGATAAGCAGATAATAGGAAAATATTAGAAAAATGTGGAGTGGGTAAGTGATATAATGGCAGGAAGAGATAGCTCAAGAAAAGCAATGCTTATCGTTAAATAATTTAACTATGTGCAAAGTATTTGTTTAGCAAAGAATTTATTAGAAAAGTTTAATAAAAGTATAATAAAACTTCTATTGTTCACAAATATGTATTAAGTAATTTCAAATGGCTAAAAAAGAAAACCCGTAGATTATGCATGTACTTTTTCCGTAAACACATTCATTTTTTTTATTCAACAATATTATTTTAGCCATCTATGATATGTCTGGCATTATTTTGGGCCAAGGATTTTATCACTAAATAACACAACACCCTTCCCCCATGGAGTTCACCTTCTAGCGAGGGGAGTAGAGATGATGGGTAAAGTGTAATGAGGCATTCTGTTACTGAGTCCCAGTGCTCATGGAAATAATTTAAATGAAAAGTTGTACCTCTGGTACAAATTCCAATCCAGGGAACTCAAAGTAAAAGGAAGATATGTCACACCCAGGAGAGGTTCACATATAATTTTGGAACTCAAAAAGTTTGGAAAAAGTGAGATAAAAAAAATTATTTTGATTTTTGAATAATTATTCAAGGTTATGGACCTAATAAATAATGCAAACAAATTCCACAAGGTGAATGAAAATTAAGGCAAGATATCATGTACTAGATGTTGGTCATGTTGGGGAAAGTGAATCCTAGGATAATCAATTTCATCTGAAAATATTGGAAATTCTCTATGTGTGACTGTCCTATAGCCTCGTCTATTCTGGAGAACTGTGGCAGTGGAAAACAGACAGTGAGTGAGTTATCAGTTTTCCAGTTGAAAGTTTTTAAAAAATTTTTTTAAATTTTAGGAAAATTGATATGGTTTCAAAATTATTAATATTTGTTGAATACTCACCATATTCTAGGTAATATAATAACTAATTTACACACATTATCTTTTTCCATTCTTCTGACATATCTGTAGAGTAAGTTTTATTGTCCTCACTTTAGAGACAAGGAAACTGAGAATCAGAAAAATTGCTTACCCATGATCACAGAGCTAGGAAATGGGAAAGCCATGATTCAGACCCAGATGATTAGGACACTAAAACACTATGCCATATGTTATATTTACATGCTTACCAGAGACTGTTGTCAATGACATACATTCATTTGTTCACTCAAAAATATTTAATTGAGCATCTACTATATATTAAGCAAAATGCTTTGCCTTCTAACCTATAGTTCATTTAACCCTCATAACAACTAGGAGAAATATTTTTCATTATCCCCATTTTACAGATAAGAAATTGGCTAAGAGAGGGTGTGACTTACCAAGGTCTAATGGCTAGTAAGTGGCATAGCCTGGTTTCAATCCCAGATCTGTTTGACTTCACAGCTTCTCATTATATCAAAGCTTTTCATTATATCATGTTTCCTCTTATACTTGGATAGTATTAAAGGGAAAAATGTAGGGAAAATAACTTCTCTTGTTTTCCTATGGAATTATGTCCCGGATGACATTTAACAATTTTACTGTAACTTCCTCTTTGTGTACTTGTCATCCCATGATCCTCGTGTGGCTCTGGAAGGCAAGGACCATGCCATTTACATCTCTGCATTCCAGTGTCTGACACATTCCCGGGCACATGGCTGTTGTGTAACACGTTTCATGACTGAATGTATTTGGTGAATTTTTCCTGTTTCAAAATGACCGGAAAAGATAGGTGAATAAATGTTTCTGGAATATTCGAGCAAAGGGTTTTTGTCTCTCTGGTATCTGAAGAAGACAGGCACCTAGAATATAAATTAATAATTCAGGCTATCATTTTAACAGAATAATAGAGTCTCAACGAAAAGAAAGAGCGTCCAGGCTGATTTCAAGAGTGGTCCCAGGAGCCCAGAGATAAACAGACATCGTCAAAAGGCAGTTTGCTTTGGACATTTATAGGAAAAATTTCTGAGGGAGTTTCTGTGGCTCTCCTTCTCAGGAGATGTGAGCACAAAGGAACAGAATGATGGAGGGAACACGCAGTCTGGGCTTACGTTTGCCTTTCTCTCCGAGGCACTCATCAATTCTGCGTGCTACAAATGCACGCTGGTGTCTCTGACTGAAGAGAAGGTGAAAAGGTGAAAAGGATTGAGGAATGCCTTTCAGGACTCTCATAAAATGAGACAGCCCAGAAGAAGAAGGTTCTGAGGAGAAAACAGGAATAGAAATGGGTGTCAAAGGTTGTAGCTATAAAAATGTAATGTGGAAGATAAAGTGAGTTCCTCCATAGCACGTATAATATTCTTCTTATGGATGGTAATTCTTGGCATACTAAATATACACAGTGTCACAAACTGAAAAAATAAAAAATAAGGTGATTCACGAGTGCTGGAAGATGCAAATGTAATCTAAGTGCAATGAGCAGGGAAGGCTAAAGGGAAGGATTATTCTTACATTTGACTGAAGCCCTCTGAGGGTGGAGACCATAACACACAAAATTTTCTGTCTCCAGGAGCTTGCACAGTGCCTAACATATTAGTGTCTGTTGAATAAAAGAGTAAACATACACACACATACACACAGGGACCGGAAGAGAGTGGATATCTTTGAAGTATATAATAGCTTTGCTGCTGTCAGCGTGCTTTAAAGAAAAGAGGTAGGAAAAGCTTGAGATTTTTTTCCTTTCCAAGGAGATTATTCTTGATGATACTGATCAGACGTTAGACTTTTCCTTAGAGAGGAGGAGCTTTCTTAAGGTGAGAGAAATAGCCTCTCCTATCAGAGAGAACCAATAAACAGTTACAAATAAAATAGAAAATAGTGAACTCGAGTGAGCAACACCGAGTGTGAATGCTGACAGCCTCAAGAGCATGAAGTCAGTGCGATATCATGAGAAGGACACAGACAAAAAGAGCCAACAACAGAGAACCCTTTGGAAGGCTTGGAGCCCACACCAGAGAGCAAATATTAAAGGAAATGATGACCAGAGTGTGGAAGATGTGAGAAAAAGAAAGCAAAAAAAGTATGCAGAAGAGAGAACGTATAAGAGAAACTGAGGTCCAAAGGAACTAATTGAGTAAACTGCAAAGAGAGTTGGCAAATTTCCTGTACCAAATGATAGAGCAAATGACAGTAACAAGTTGAAACCTAGAAAATCAGTACTATTGAGACACTAACATAGTCAGCCCTGTCTAATGAACTATTACTGACTACCAGTGAGGACCCTAAATTTAACTGATTACCAAACTGTAGCTGAGAGATAGTATGGGTTCAAAAGTTTCTGGAAAATAAGTAAAGCTATAATTAATAATAATGAGTTTAACTACATAAATGTTTATGTGCATCCACAGTGTGTGTTATACTCAGATAACCTCATTTTGCCTAAATGCATAATACTGGAATTCTAATCAGGCACCTCAGGGTAAACTGAATTGGATGGACCCAGTGACCATGTTGTTATTGGGCAGGAATAGACTAGGGCCATGCCTTTCTGCCTTTACCTGAATCTCTAGTCATCTGGCAGAGAGGAACAAAGGCTATAGTCTTGACACCTTGAGATTAGGTGGCTCTACAATGAATCTGATTAATCAGGAACTATCAGGTGGGGGAGTAGTAATTGGTGGGTCTCTGCTAAGAAGTATGGAGGTAGTTTATCAGGAGGCAAAAACATGAAGTGCGATGGAGAATATTTTAAAGACTCATCAAACTTGTTAGATGTTACCACTTTTCAGGAAAATCAAAATTGAAGCTATCCCCATAAGAAACTGAGAATGCATTTCTAGTGGGATGTTTAATAATTTTTTTAAAGTAATGAATCCTTTTGAAAGATTTGAACCTCTCCCCCCAAAAATGCACATAAACAGAAATGAACAGTTTCATGAGATTCTGCAAATCCTTTGAAGTGCTCCATGAATGTATATGGATTCCACAGAATTTAAGTTAAGAAGCCTTGTTCCAGCAACTTTCGTGTCTTGAGTTAAGGGACTGGGGAGAGGGGAGAATTTATATTTTTGGCTGTGTTTTAAATTTAAAGTTGTGACCTCCTAAGATACGAAAATATAACATCAAAATTACAGAGTTTAACTTTTGAGTCCAGGGAAAAAAAATTTTTAAGTTTTTTATAACATAGATATAAACTTTCTCCAAACATTTAACTGATAGTTTTGAAGCTTATGGAAACTAAATAATTAAAATATATTGCCTCCCTATAGGATTTAACTCAAGAATTCTGTTTATATCAAAAGACAGAAATGAGTCATCTCAAAATAAAGGGGAAGGAATAAAATGAAGATCATGAGATATTTCCTCTAGGAGTAAGAGTCCTAGTGCTAAGAAGCTAAGAAAGGGTAGAGACACTGAAATAAAGAGCAGTGAGAAGGAAACAAGAGGAAACTATCTCAGATAAAAAAGCAGTGATCTGACAGAGAGAGAGAGAGAGAGAGAGAGAGAGAGAGACAGGGAAACTCCAGCTTACCTTATATTCTTCAGACAGTTAATTTTCTGTAAACAAGTGGAAAGAAAAGGAATCCTATCAGAGAATCAAAAACACCACAGGAAGCCTAAATTAAAGCATGGAAAACTAAAATGTCCTCTCATTGTTGGCAAGTTTAAGATCCCCTTGAAATATGAGCTTCAACCCCATTAACACTAATGGGAGTTGTAAGTGCCCCCAGAGAAGGGACTCACCCAATTATGAGAATTGCAAAACTAAACATCATGAATCATATTGGAAATGTTCCGAAGAGCTGGATCCATGTGCAAAAGCCAAGCAAAACCCCACGGAGTGAATGAATCCTGACTTTGTAGAAGGCCGAGCATCTAGAAAAATGAGGGGTCCATTAAAAACATTCCAGGTGGATCTGGGGAGCTCCTTGGGAATAATGTGCACGTCAGAGGCTCATTTAGATGCTACTATTTCAGAGTGTGGACCTCTGACATACACAGAGAACCCAAGAAATTTGCTCCCCTACTCTGAATATAATTCTGACAAATGTCAAAGAAAGAAGTCTTTCTTCAAACCATGGACAGAGGACATGCTTGAGGGGTAGAAAAAAAGCAATTTTGTTAAGTCTTTGTACTTCGTAATACATCAACAAAATGGACAAAATTGAACTACCCTCACTATAAATACTTTTAAACCATTCCAGCAGTGATTAAAAAAACTACCTGTTTGCTGAAACCCTAAGTGTGACTTTTCATTATCGTGGTAGATTAAATTCCACCTAGTTTGATGCTTTAATTTTAGTAAGGCTGATTTCTTTCCTGGCATCCTAGGTGCAAAAATTAACAGCATCCACTCAAAGTAATGAAGAGTCAGAGCTGGCCTTGGGTGGGGGAAGCCACATATATAATTTCAAAACCACTGGTCCCCTTGCTGAAACAGTGATCTACCTGCCCTGCTCTCTGGTGTTTAAAATGTCAAAATTATATCCCAATTTCTTTGGTCTATACCAAATAGACACTTTGCTCTTTAAAAGGTAAACATCTCTTAAAGAGAGAGTACTTCATAATTTATCAATCATTTGCAACTTACTGTGGTTAACATGTAATATCCTTTCCTGAAAGTTTCTCTTCATAGATTTGACTCCTTAAATTCTTTAGCAAGAGGAAGAACCAGAGCTGGAGACATTGCAGGTGCTCAAACAGTGTGCTTTGGGGATAGTCTAATATATAGGTGGAGTAGGGAATACAAGGAGATGTCTATCCATGAACCTGTTGAAAATTGGTGTGTTGTTATGATCCTGAACCTCTCCAGTCAAGCTTCCCCCATGCTTGTCTTTTTAGTCTTTTCTTTGTGGCAGAGTTAATACATTGGACATTTGCATGTATTAGATGCAAGAGAAATAGCAAAGTGCATTCTCATTTCATGGTCTAGAAGGGCACTTAAAAAAAAAAATCTTTTGAGATTTATGTTGACACTAATTTATGTCAGAAAAAGTTGCTACCTTTAGTGGATCAAGTGCAGTCATTTGATCACTATATCAACAGAAGGTGGATTATTCATGAGATGGTAGAGATAAAAATTTTAACGTACTTATTGAAAAGGACGTGATTTATGCCAGTAATTGAGCTGGATATAAAATATTCTCCAAATTCATTTCAAGCAGTGTTTGAAAACACACTACTTACAACAGCCGGAGTATTTGTCTGCATTTTCATGCTAAATCTGCGACAATTTTACTTAGGGTCCCCTCAAGTCAAGAAAAACAGCTTCTTACAGAGACCAGTGCAGCACTACAGCCTAAGATATCCATCATTACTTGTTATCCAGTATAGTATGTTCTATCCCCTTGAGGTTGTTAACAGACTGAAGTGATATAAAGATTTCTGAGACATCTGGGATTTTGAAAGAAGAAAGACTCTGAGGGCCACTTCTGCCTGCTAGTGCAGACACTTGAGATCTTTGGCAGCCAAGCTCAGCAGTGGACCGCAAAAGCAGCAGAAAACAGCTGTAAGTGCTCTTCTTAAACCCAGGGGCCTCCTGGACCAAGGGAACCCTGAACAATTGTGTATTAGATCCAGGGGTAAGAAGGCATCTATAGAGAAAATGAATAGAACCTTGACTGACACATGTATGTCTTGAGCATTGTGAAAATGACCACTGATTCCTTCCAAAGCACAAAGAAACAAGACCATCAAAATGAAATCAACAACATGAATGATCCTATAACCATTAAACACATTAAATTTTAAATGAAAAAGTTCCTTCGAAAGGAATTTCCAGGCCCAGATGGCTTCACTTGATAACTCTACCAAACATTTAAAGAAGAATTAACACCAATTTTACACTATCTTTTCCAGTAATAGAAGAACACTTCCAAACTCAATTTAGTGTTATAAGTTGATGCTAAAACCAGAAAAAGATAGTTTTAAAAAAAGGAAAGAAAGAAAACTACAGATGCATATCTCTTACAAATTTAGACTCAAAAATTCTCAATTAAATATTAGCAAATCAAATTCAGCATTGTATAAAAAGAACTATACACAAAGACCAAGTGGGATTTATTCCAGGTATGCAAGGCTAATCCAACATTCAAAAATCAATTAATGTAATCTACCATATAAACAGGTTAAATAAAAATATCATATTTTCATATCAATTGATGCAGAAAATTCGGGTGACAAAACCCAACAGTCATTCATGATAAAAACTCTGAGAAAACTAGGAACTGAGGGGAACTTCCTCAAATGGAAAAGAGCATATACCAAAGACCCTGGAGTTAACAGCATACTTAATGGTGAAAGACTGAATGGTTTCTACCTAGGTCTGGGAAGAAAGTAAGGATGTCTGGTCTCACTATTCTCATTCAGCACAGTGCTAGAAGTTGTGGCTGGCACAATAGGAAAAAAAAAAAAAAATCCATATTGGAAAGGAAGCAACAAAACCATTGCTATTTGCAGATGACATGATTGTCTACATAGAAAACCCCAAGGAATCTACAAAAGACCTCTTAGAACTAATATGTAAGCTCAGCAAGAGCAAAGGATAAAAGATCAACATACAAAAAAAAAATCAATAGCATTTCTATGAACTAACAATGAACATCTGGAAACTGAAATTAAAAATAGAATGTCAGTTACCATTGCTCCAAAAAATAAAATGTTTCAGTATAAACCTAATGAAACATATACAAAATCTGATTTCCAAAAATTACAAAATACTGATGAAAGAAATCAAAGAAGACCCAAATAAATGAAAACACAATGTCTGTGCATCAAAAGCCTCACATAGATAAGATGTTAATTTTCCCCAAATTGATCTATAGGTTAAATGAAATGCCTATCAAAACCCAACAAGTTTTTCTTGTAGAAATCAACAAACTTACTCTTTGTTTACAAACAAAAATTTGTTTGTAAAGGCACTGGAGCTAGAACAGCTAAAACAATTTTGAAAAAGGAAAATAAGTGGTAAATATTACTCTACCTGATGAAAAGGCTTATTATATAGCTACAGTAATCAAAATCTACCATAGACATATTAATCAATAGACCAGAATAGGGAACTCAGAAATAGGCCCTAACAAATACATTCAACTGGTTTTTGACAGAGATGCAAAAGCGATTCAACGAAGAACGATGGCTTTTCAACAAATGTCCCTGGAACAATCAGACATCCATAGGCCAAAAAATAAATAAATAAATAAACCTTGACTTGAACCTCACAGCTTATACAAAAATTAACTCAAAATGAATCACCAACTTAAGTGTAAAACATAAAAGTACAAAACTTTTAGAAAAAGAATAGGAGCAATTCTTCAGGAAGTAGGGCTAAACAAAGTTAGGCTTGACACCAAAAACATGATCTGTAAAAGGAAAAGTTGATAAAGTAGAACTCATTAAAATTAAAATCTTTTGCTCTAAAAAAGAACCCTTTTAAGCAGATGAAAAGAAAAGCTACAGACTGGGTGAAAATATTTGCAAACCACATATCTGACAAAAGAATTGTATTCAGATTGTGCAAAGAACCGTTAAAACTCAACAGTTAAAAAAATACAGTTAGAAACTGGGCAAAAGATATATATAGACATTTCACTAAAGAGGATATATAGATGGCAAATAAGTACATGAAAAGTACATGTTTTTTACAAAGCTAAACATATGCTTAAAATGTTTATCACAGTCTAGCAATTGCACTCTTGGACACTTATCCCCGAGACATTGAAACTTATATTCACACAAAAACATATTCTTGAATGTTCATGGCAGCTTTATTTGTAATAGCCCCAAACTGGAAACAATCCAAATGTCCATCAAGGATGAATGGTTAAACAACCTGGGGTACATCCATACTCAGTAGTAAAAAGGTAAAAGCTTTTGAAACATCTAACTTGGATGGATCGCAAGGAAATTAGACTGAGTGAGAAAAAAAAGCCCATCTCAAAAGGTTACATATTGTGTGGTTCCATTATATAGCATTCTTGAAATGACAAAATTGTAGAGATGAGTAACATATCAGTGGTTGCCAGGGATTTGGAAGTGGGTAGGGAGAGAGGTGCCTGTAGCTACAAACGGGTAGGATGAGAGATCCTTGTGATGGAACTGTTCTGTACCTTGGCTGTGGTGGTGATCACACAACTCTAAATGTCATAAAATTGCACAGAACTACATACATACATACACACACATATAAATGCATGGAAAGGTGGTGAAATCTGAATAAGTTCAGCAGATTGTAAAAAAAAAAAAAAAGACCATTGAGTTTCAGATAAGTACATTCCAAGACATTTTTGTCAGTAACAGCTGCACCACATTGTCCATAGAACGCCATCAATTTAACAGAGGTGCATTAGCACAAAAGACCTAGTCAGTTGACTCATTCATTACAAAACTTGCATCTCCAGGTATAACTAACTTTGCTATCTGAGACACTCAACTCTACCCTGATGGTGTTTCCATTTCCAGCAATTTGAAATTTAGAGAAAGTAGGGATATGGGCAGAATAGTGGGTTAGTACAAAGAATAAGCTCAAAAGAAGTCATGCAAAGCAAGCAGTGATGAATCAGATATTTTTACACATCTGCTTTTCGCTTGCCTTCTTCCCTTTGCTTTATCTCCCTTCTTCAAAGCATTCACTCATTCAACAAATTCCAGTGTGTACCTCCTATGTACCAGGCATTGTTTAGATGCTAGGAATCCAAGGGTGTAACTATGAAGCACATACTCTCATTGAGCTAACAACATTCTAGTAGGGAAAGAGAGATGATAAATAAATAATCAGAGAAAGGAACTCCTTTAAGGTCTTAGCATAGACAGTGCTCTTTAAAGTACTGAATTACCCAAGTGCCCCCACTGTCCTAAATAATCTGTGTTCTCTGAGAAACTCAGTTATTTGGGAAGACTACCATTTCAAAAGAGAGTATACATAGGGTCACGTACAGGGAAACAATTCTCCATAAGTCTCTTGTGTTTATCATGCAGGTCTTGCAGGTAAAGCACTGACAACTTCTGTTCCAGGCTATCTTTTCAAGGCTGTTTTTATAGTGAACAAGCTTGAAAAAAAACCTTTTGTCTCCCTCTGGAGCAGCAAGTGGGTTTGTTTTCTGTCCCCGATAATAGAGATACTGTCTCCCTTCGAGACAAAGATCAAGCAGACTAGGTTGCTGTCCATTATAAAAGATTAAGATTCTCCAAGGTTGGAGTTTCTCTTCTGCAACACAATCCACTGCAGGGGCAAGCAATTTCTGGCCCTCATCACTTCACCTTGGAGATTTGGGGCTCAGGGAACTGGTGCCAAAAAAGAGAGCGAGCAAGTGAGAGAGAGAGAGAGAGAGAGATGATACTCTACTACTATGACTGTGACGAATACACCATTTTTTGTCTCTGACCCAAGAGTCCTGCGTCTTCTGTTAGTTGAGCCCTGGTTGAGAGCACCTCATTATTGTTAATGTCCTCCTTTAGATTGCTGACATCTCTGACAAATTTGCTGTGTTCAGTGCTACAAAGTTCGCAAAACTAAGTGCAAAAGGAACGTTGCATACACTTTACTATACTGAAATCACGGCCTTCTTGTTTTTTTTTTTTCCTTGGTGAAGAAGATCAGCCCCGAGCTAACATCTGATGCCAATCCTTCTTTTTGCTGAGGAAGATTGGCCCTGGGCTAACATCCGTGCCCACATTCCTCCAGTTTATGTGGGAGGCCGCCACAGCATGGCTTGCCAAGCGGTGCGTCAATGCACGCCTGGGATCCGAACCTGCAAACCCCGGAGCTCACGCACTTAACCATTGCACCACCAGGCTGGCTCCTCAGGGCCTTCTTTTTGATTCTACTACATTTATTACCTCAGAGAAAATCTGCTATGATGCAGCTTCCAGATTTTTCCTTGAGCCTCTGCTGAGAGTCTCTCTCTGGAACTTAAGTGATCAATATTGGATCTAAGGAACCTAGCTGAGACCTACAACTTACTGTGGTCTCCATGGTGACTAATATCTGATACTCATTCCATGCGGTCCTCCCAATTTCCGTCCATCCTCCGTGCATCCATGAAAATCCATTTCTCAATTATTTTTTCACTAAAACAAAATTTAGAAAGCCTTCTGCACTTATCGCTTTTGGTATATTCATTCTTGCGGGAATTGTGGCAGGGACATTAATCTGTTTTAAAGATTTGTCATTGCTAAGACTCCCAGAGGCATCATTATATATAGAAATATATTGCTCTAAGAAGAGTTTTACTCATGTCATATAGACACCAAAACTGGTGTGGAGATACTACTATAGTAATTTATTAAATAAAACTTCATTTTTTAAAAAAGTCAATTGGCTTCCAAAGAAGTATATATCCAATTTACCTGGAGAGTCAGTTTTATTGGCAGCAGAATGGTATTAAAGTAGCTCAAAGGACAAGTATATAAATAATATCTAATAATTATAATTAATAATAAAATCATATTTTAGAGACATTTGAGATTTTTTCATAACAGCTTTATTGCAATTCAATTCACATACCATATAATTCACCCATTTAAAGTATACAACTCAATGGTTTTTAGTATATTCAAAGTTTTTCAACCATCACCACAATCAATTTTAGAACATTTTCATCAGCCCAGAAACTCTGTACCCATTAGCAGCTAATCCTCATTCCCATCCTCCTACCCTTCTCTCCAGACCCAAGTAACAACTAATCTAATTTCTGTGTCAATAGACTTGCCTATTCCTGACTTTCATATAAATAGAATCATACAATATGTGGTCTATTGTTACTGGCTTCTTTCACTTAGCATTTAATATTTTCAAAGTTCATCCATGTTGTGGCATGTATCAGTACTTCATCCCCTTTTATGGACATGAATATCTCTTTTTATGAATAATATCCCATTTTATGGATACATCACATTTTTTAATTCATCCATAAGCTGATGGATAGTTGCGTTGTTTCTGCTTTTGGCTATTAAGAATAATGCTGCTATGAACATTTGTGTACAAATATTTATGTGAATGTATATTTTCAGTTCCCTTGGGTATATACTGAGGAGTTGAATTGCTGGGTTGTATGATAACTCCATTTTTAACATTTTGTAAAATTGCAAAACTATTTCCAAACTAACTGCACCCTTCTACAGTCTCACCAGCAATGCACGAGCGTTCCAATTTCTCTATATGCTCATCAACACTTGTTATTGCCTTTTGGATTATAGCCACCCTAGGGGATGTGACGTGGGATCGCATTGTGATTTTGATTTGCATTTCCCTAAAGACTAATGATGTTGGGCATCATTAGTGATGTTTACTTACCATTTGTATATATTCTTTTGAGAAAAGTCTATTCAGGTCCTTTGCCCATTTTTAAATTGGGTTATTTATCTTCTTATTATTGAGTTACAAGAGTTCTTTCTGAATACAAGTCCCATATCAGACACGTGATTTACAGTTAGGATACTAAGCATTATCAAACATAATCCACATCTTTAGGATACTAAGCATTATCAAATATAATTTACATCTTTTATAGATGTGGAAACTGAGGACTAGAGAAATTAAGAGATCTAGTCAATGGTGGATGTTGGTTTTGGGCAGAAACAGAACTAGGTTAAGATCTCCCCACTACCAGGTGTGGAATGATGTTGCCATTTTAAAAAGCAAAAACAAAAGAAATGAAAAAGTCTATCTTCCAACGTTCTTGTTTCTTTACTTCTGCTCAGCACTAACTTAAATTCTCTCACGACCCATGAAGTAATAGAAGTGTCTAACTCCACTGACTCCTATATTAGGAATCACAACAGAGGTCCTTTGTGAACTTCATTTAACCTTCCTGACCGAGGAGATCTTTTCCACCTAAGTAATATCTAACAGAGGATTTTCCAAGGTGCTTTTTCAATTAAATTCTGTTCAGCAAAAGATCCATCCTGATGTATATAAACCCCTTAAAAAGAAAATATGTATAAAATAGTATATTACTAACGAAGATTGTGTTCTATAAGACCACGCAAGCGTTAAAAACCACAGAAATGGTGTTGGGTTTATTTCTAGGGGTTAAGAAATACTGTGTCATTAAAGCATATGTGACAGTCTAGCTTGAAAAATATAACAAATTAAAGTGAAACTTCTCAAGAGGGATTTCTTTCTGAAAAGGTCAGCTATAAAAAAGGAAGAAAAAAAGATTTCTTACTCCCAAGACCACCAAAATAACATCGTTTACTTGTCTTGATGCCCATGTGTGGAGTTTTATGGTGTTCACCACTAAGTGTAACAAATATAGTTAGAAGACAATAAACTTAGAAAAGAATCAGTAACAATGATGTTGGTAATAAGAACACAGAAAATTGAATTTTTTTGCCCTTTTCCAAACATGTATTTTACTTTGTTTTTAAGTCAGTCTCTTTGGGATAGAAGGAAAAGTGGCTTTTAAAAAGTGTACTTCATTGACTATGTATAACAGAGGTGTTTAAAATATAATTTTTCCAGAGAATGAGTGGTCTATTATTCTTATGAAACTTGCAGGAATGTCTTTGATGAATGTTTCTCATTCTATGTACCTAATTGCCCTCCTCATGTATCTACTTTTAAGAATATAATGAAATCTATTTTTTTTATTTGAAAAGGTCCTTTATTTTTGCAGATTACTACTGTAAATTACTTAGGCATCAATTCAGGAAATAGCTAGGAACACATTATTATTTTAATATAAGGGGTACATATTTGCAGATGAAAAAATTTGGCAATGGATTTATAGAAAGGGTTTGGGAGTTTCTCTGAGCACATACCAGATTTGTCCTCCCCAGCAGACACCTTTTATAACATGGACAAGACGTCTTCATGTTATCACATTTGAGCTCACAGGGAGCTCTGGGCTGACCTTAGAAGCCTCAGCCCTGTTTGACTTTTAGGTTCCAACTTTACAGGGTCCTAAAATCTGAGGGCAGTTCCCACCAAATGCCGCAGTGTTCCAGTTTCTCCTGATGTTCCTCCTGCCCATTCCTGGCCTCTTCCCTGGCTCTAGCTTGAGCCCAAGGATGAAAAAATTATTTCTGTTCTAAAAGACGCTGATAGCGATTTCTGCATTTCAGCTCATGAAGGCAGCATTTTTAGGAGAAGGGATGTACTTTCAGGGCCATTTTGTTCCCAGATTTTTGTATGGAGGGAGAAATTGAAATAATTAAAAGGAACTTATCTAAAAATAATGTAGAAGTCTTTTCCTTGGTAAGGATGGGGTTGAACTTCTGCAGAGAGATTTCTTAATGTATATGAAAGGATGTGGAGCTTTCTCTGATGGATCCAAGGACTAGGAAGAGAAAACAAAAGTGAAAGACTATGTTTCTAGGGATGAAAGGGCTCTGCAATGTGCCAGCAGGCTAGGATCCTGAGACAGAGACAGCAAGACAGCTTTCCACCTTTAAGAGCAAAGCAGCTGAGTTTTTAGTTTTGCTTTTTTGTTAATTCCCTTGATAACCTCAAGTCTTTCCTGAAGCTTTCTAAACACAAAAGCCTAGGTTCAATGGTGCTTAGGGGAATGAAAGGTGGGGATTTGCAGGACCAGAAAAAGTAATGCAATACAAGAAGCAGACAGGAGATAGCAGGAGAGCATGAAGGAAAATGCCTGGGTGGCAGTCTGGAGGGAGAAGTGACAAGTGACATCCAGTTTGCACTAGGCACTGCCTGTGCATTCTTAATTCTTTGAGGAGAGCACGGAATTTTTTTAGTCATGCATAATGGAGACTAGAGTTATTTTATTTGGAAATGGTAAAAGAAAAAATAACCCAGAAGACAGGAAAGTCTGGAGAAACCTGGGTTGTATTTGTAAATTCTGGATTTGCAGTGGAAAAGCCCAGGTCTTCTACATCACTTTAACAATGTCATGCAGTGACGTGTTAGCCTCATTTCCACATGCAGTAGAAAATAAAGAGGTGAAATAAAAGCCGCAGACCCTTTTGTCTGAATTTTCTGATCTCTATTTTTGTAGAATTATCTTTCGTTTCCTCCTGGGTTGATTACTTCACCCAAGGTACTAACAAGTGCCTCGTAGGGAGATTTGCGGGTTTCTCAAACAGGTGATTTCATGGCACAGAGTTTTCTTTGGCTGAAGGAGCAGGGGCTTCTTTTAAGTTGAATAGACATCATAGTCAGCAATCTCAGAATTATATTAGAAGATAATTTCTTGCTGACTAAACAAATCACTGTACAATATAAGCCAGACACCTTCTCTGGGATTAAAGCAGCTCTGGCTGCTCTAAGTATGAAAAGAGAACATTGACCTTTCAACACTGACCAAGACAATAGATGCACAGCTCTGCGGCAACGTTTGCAGTCTGCAGAACAAGGAGTTGGCTCCACTGAATGATCATTTGTTACATGCCATGAATCTGAAAAAATGAAAGGATCTCTGTTTAGTTGTTTCTGTGGCTATCAAAGTAAACAGGTCAGATGAATTATTGATAGCCTTTGGATCAGTGAAGCACCATTGGAATGACAAATGATAAGCACAGTGAAACTGTCACATTTCTCATTCCCCAAATACTCTTCACAAATTCCTGCCACTTTGCCTTAGTTACATCACTTTCTATCTCAAAGGCCTTCTTCCCCCACAACCACCAAACCCATCTTTTTAACATCCATTAATTCTACCCTGTCTTATAGCTATCCCATGAAGTTTTCTCCAAATAATCAAACCCACAGTAATTCTCTACCTTTTCAGCACTAATTTCTAGAACTTCAATTATTTGCATCATTAACTAAATTACCTAAACTCTGTAAAGTTCCCATACAATGTCTGAAACAAACTAGTTCTCCCACCGCCCCCAAAAAATAGACCATTGGCTTTAAGTTCAAAAGCCTTCATGCAATTGTTAGTTCCCTCCTCATCTCACTTTCCTATTGGCACTTAGCATAGGCTGCCACATGTGTGTATTCTGGCTGATTAAGAATTGTATCTTTTTCTTCTATTATATCTATCATGGTGCCTTGCACATAATAGGTAGAGTATTTTAATTATCCATTTACTAGAGCTTCCAATTCTGCTGTGCTGCTGGATTGCAGAGAAGTGTTGAACTAAATGTTGTTATAGATCGGTATTACAAAAAGGCCCTTGTCAATCTGATGCCATGGTGAGATGGAACAACTACTGACTAATGTGAAAACTGGCCTTCACCTGTGGGTTGTGCCATGCAGTAAAGAGTTCTATGTCAAACATAAACCATGTTTCAAGTGTGTATTCAAATTTCAGGTATATGTCATTCAAGTTTATCTCTAGGTTCTCATGGTTGGACCTTCGGGTATACATTTATAAATTCTCATAAAAAGGACATGAAAAATTCTAGGAAAGCAGATCTATGGCAATGTTAGACTTGCTCAGTCTTGAGAAGGACATCTCTAGAAGCTCTTCTTAGAGATTCTAGGAGCTCCATAACTCCTTATTCTTAGTTAAGGGCTCAAATTCACTGGAGTGAACAGATGTCAGCAATTCTGTCATGACACGTTTCTACCAGCAACCTGAATGGAGATTCTCTTAAACTATATGGTGAGCAAAAACTCAGGGGAGGCAGGACTGTTTGTTTAATAGAGTAGAATCCCCATCCTCCATCCCCATTTTGAACTAAATATTTTAAAGAAATGTTTTAGAGCAGAGAATCCGCAGACTTTAAGACGCTACTGTATTTCTTTATGGACTAACAACATTTTTGTTGCTGCCTTTAGGAAACCAATTTTAGTTATATGTACACAGAGGTTTAGTGAAGTAGAGCAAAAGAAAATTATATACATGTATAGCTGATTTGCCAGAAAATCTAGATCATTCACACGCACACAAATACACAAACCCAATACTATAAAATTTATTGGTCTTACTCCTGAATTTTTCGGATGGCAAAATCCGTGTAGACCAGGGCTTCATAAAAAATAAAAGGGTGCAATTTATCAGCTGCAGAACAATTATAAAGCCTGGTAGTCTCCAGGTATAAGTATCAGATGGGGAAGCTCCTTGATATAATTGCACTGTTTCAGCCTCATTGACACCCATTGATTAAAAACTTTTCTTCCCCGTAAATGGTTCTATGTTCTAAGTTATATCCCTCCGTCCTCAGATAATGTTACTTGCCTGAGCCAATCAATGTATCCTTGGCAATGCCCTCCCTCCAATTGTGTGCTTGCCGGAGCTCAGTTACAGGATTTTGGTACCCTTGTATCTTGTGTAGCATTTTAAATCTACTCCCTGAGGCAGTCTTTAGACTTTGGTCTTGAGAGGCATATTTGTTGATAAACAATTGAATAATAACACTGCACAATTGCTTTTCTAGAGGATATAGCCCACAGCAGAATTTCTTAAATTCATATTTTCAGTTATTTGCTACAGAGACATACAGATTGACTTTATTGGACCCTATTAACTCCCCCTACCATGACTTTGGCGCTCTAAAACCTGCTTAGCAAAAGCAAAATCACATCTATACGTTTAAACTCTCAGTGTACTGGGGAGTTTGCAAGTATAAAATTTACTTTTTAAGAACACCTTTTAAAACAACGAAAATGTGGTGAAACAGTCTTTGAAACGCAACTTGACGGACAGAAAAACTACACTAGTGTGATGGATGGGTCCTTTATTTATTCCTCTTTGAGTGGCTGCTGATCATAATCATGCTTATGGCTCGACCGCAACAAAAGGGATTATTTCTTTTGTCCTGGAATCTCAGGATGAGCCTATTTGTTCAGAGGATGAAGGGGACCAAATTAGACTGAGCTACTGGGGCATAATAAATTCACAGCAATCACAAGCCAATGTTCTTTAATTCTTCAGACACTATCAACTTTAAATATTCTGATCCTCTCATAGTTAGCTCGCTTATCCTTTCGTCCTTATTGAATTAACTGCCTTTTCTTTTACATTGTCTCCTGAGGGGAACTCATTTTAAATCCTTTCAGTTTAATTCCATTAATTGGCATATTGTCTGGTCTCATGTTCTCCTCCTGGGTCTTGAACTTATGTTCCCCTCAGTTCTTAAACTCTTTAGCTGTATTTTACAGCTTTGAATGACAACGTGCTCCATTTGTAGACAAAGCATGTGCATTCTTATCTTTCACTTCCAGGCTAATGTTTAACAATGAAGTCACAATCCTGGCAGTTTATCAGTCCATTAAGTAAACCCAAGCTCAGGGTTCCTTGATTTTAAAGCCATCACACTGAAATCCAGGGATATTAGTTCACTAATTTGAGCACAATTTAAGAGCTAACAATTCTAAATTATGGCAAATGGATCAAAAGTAGATATAATTTGTCTTTTCAAGTCCTCCTGCCTAGAGCTGAGACAGATCTTGGGTTACACTACCTGGAATTTATATCTTATTTTCACCATTTTTAGCTAGGTAATCTTGGGCAGAGACCTCTCCAATCCTCAATATTCTCTTCCGCAAAATGGGAGTGAAAGTGAAAATTCATTCCAAAACACAGTGTTGTGATGAGGACTTAATGGATAATCCTTGTAGAAAGCTTAATATAATGTCTGGCACTTGGTAAATACTCAATCAATGCCAGCTATGATCATCACTTCTATTAAAGTACCATTGCACCTATTAGTGGTGTATTTCTATCCCTCCTGCAAAGTACATCTAAATCCCACCTTATCCAAGTCCTCAGATTACACGTGGAGAATGTCTTCTTGGGAAATATGCTTTGTACAACTTATTTGTCACTTATTCTATACCGCCATTGTAATCATCCCCTCATTTTAATTAAACTGCGAGTCCCTTAAATAGAGAGACCATTTCATAACTCTTTATAAATGCAGGCTCAGCACAACGACTTCCTCCCACAGAAAGGGTGGTATAACCATTTATTAACAACAATAAGAGTGTGAGAAATCAGATTTTATTTTTAACTTATTTTTAGGAAGAGACCAAAACTAGAAGCAGATGATGGGTTATTACAAGGAGATGTAAGCAGGATTATGGTGCTAATTAGAGAGGGAAAGCTTCGGGAAAGAAGAGGAGAGATGAATCTATTTTGGGGCCAGTCTTGATTATCCATAGAGATAAAAAGAATAATTAAGCGATAAACACAGATCATAATGCCCGTCTTCACAAAATTCCACTTAATAATTGAACTATCCCATTGCATTCAATTATCATATACTTTCAAAAAAGATTTGGGATATAATCTAATATATATTTCAGAAAACAATCCATGAAAGAGATTGATATCCAGCCCATAGATAATTGTCAGGTGTTTCACTGAAAACACATTAAAACAGGACGCCAAGCAGCGTTTGATCACCTAGACTATAAAAATGATTTTAATGGACAGTGTCCTTAAGGAGTTTACGTCCTACAGAGATCAAAATTCTCAAGAGGGACTCCAAGGTACCCAGTTCTCTGGGGAATCTCTGGTGGTGACATGGGACAAAACTGGATTGATAGGGCTGTTCAAGAATCCAAGCGTTCTCCAAATTTGAAAATTTAGAGGTTGATCTTAGTTCAGTCTATCATGGTTCAATCTTTTTTCACCTCCATTTCTTCTCATTAACATATTTTTATCAGCATAAAAATAATAATAGTCAAAAATGAATTCAAAGGTTTCATATTACCTACTTATAAAATAACACATTTTTGATACTATAATTACACTACTCGAATGTAACTGGATTCTGGCCCCTAAAGTTAGGTTAGATAGTCAGCTTATTACAAATTTAAATGGATGGCAAAACAACTAGCATATAAATATGGTGACTCTAGGAAGAATAAATAGTAGTAATTATGTCTCAGGCCAGTTATTTCACAGAGTTAAGAGACAGAGCTAATGAAATCAGTAAGTAGGACACAATGCTCAGGTAGGCAAGTCACCTTGACTTTATGCCATGGCTGTGTTCAAACCCAGGGGGCCATCCTAACCATTACCCACTAGGTGGCCCTATATGGATAATAAAGACAGCCAAAAAAATCTACTATCATGATTTAGGAAACATTTAAACGCAGGTGTCAGAAGTGCTGGACCAGGATTGTTACCTTTGGAAATAAAAGAAAAGGTGATAATAAGTAGAAGGTAGGGGATAAAAAAAAAAATGATGGAAACAAAAATTATAACAGTTAGAATTCTGTTTGGCTCCATGTAACAGAAGCACAAATATGTCTCTTAACTGAAGATATGTTTATTTTTCTTACACAGTGAGATGGCCAGAAGTAGGAAGTCTAAGGTTTGCATGGTGGCTCCACAATGCCGTAAGAAACCAGACTCCTCCTCTCTTGCTTCTTATTCACTCTTAATACATAGTCTTCATCCTCACGGCTGCAAGCTGTCTGCTCCATCCCCAGGCATCCACCCCTCCAGATATGAGAAGAGTGGGAGGGCAAAATGCAAAAATGTGCATGCCATTTGAGTGTTCCTCCTTCAACACGCTTTCCCACAAGTACCCTTCAGTGACATGTTGTATGGCTTCCCTGGTCAATATCTTGGGAAGCTGAGTCTTTCAGCTGGGCATAATGCTACCCTAGAAAACATTTAGGGTCAGTTAGGAAAGAGGAAGAAGAGAAAAGATCCTGGACAGGCAATGAAAATTGTCTATCAAAATCTCTTGTTTTGTCAACTTTTTTCTTTCAATGAATAATGTTTTTAAATTATTTTATAAGCCATACCATCTTGTGAGTAATAGATTCAGAGACCCAAATGGGAGTAAACTTGAATGCTCCCAACTTACCCAGCCCTCAGGAGTTACCTTTCCCTTTAACGTGCAACTTAAATGCTCAAATCTCATAAGAAATGACTTCAGGAACTGTACATTTTTTACTGGGAACTCGTGTTCCATTATTACCTCTAAGAATTCCCAAACACTCACTTATCTTTTTCACGTATTTCTTTTGGTTGCCTCTTGCCATAGACTCTCTTTTCTATTGTCTTGAGATTTTCTTTTTGTCACTTCCAGCTAGTTCATAACTGCTTTTTCAGACATGCACACAGTTTTTCTCCATTGATTCTCCAAAGCACAGTTAGTGCAAGTCTATAGTTTAAATCTTTGTTTGTTTTACCTGATGCTTGAGTTAGCATAAGAGACTTACAGCTCAGAAATGGAGACCTCATGTGAAATATCAGGCATCAGCACTCCTAGAGTCTAATAGCTATGCCCTGTAAGTGTTCTTTTACAGGCTATCTCTCTTCCAACTCCACGTCAGATCACATATTGCAGAGATTAGCTCATCTCTTGTAAGTGGCAGCCTTCTGCTCATGATCTCTCTTCCTCAAGTCCAGAAAACCCCTTTCTTCTTTTCTAACCTAGTTAAAAGAAGATTAAAACAGTTACCATTATAAAAATCTATGCAGGGATGGCGTGATACAATGAAAACTATGAAGTACATTTTAAAGCTGATACTTTGAACCTTAGTCTTGACATCTACACATCACTTCCCCCATTTGGGGCTTTCCTGGGTGAAATTTGGGAAAAAAGCAAATGAATTTTTTGTCTTGCAAATTTATGCATAGGACTGAAAGGATCCCTCCTAGAATAAATTGAGGGTCTGCCCCAAGAACAAATTCTAGCTTCTACTCTGTAGTGTAGAAATTGCTTAACACCTCTCAGATATCAATTTTCAACTGCCATAATCTTAAGATCCAGGCTCTAACTCAAATAGGAAAACAGCATTAGCCTCTGTAAAAATGCAGTTTGTTCATACTATTTAGGAATCTACAGTGTTGTTAACATCCAACATCATAGAATATTAATCTCACAAGAGACCGGAGAGACCACTTAGTTAGGCCATTCATCTTAATTTGCAGCAACTGAAACAGAAGAGGGTACCTAAGGTTACTCTGTGAGTCAGCGATCAAACCAAAGACGAAGGCCTTGGAGTTTTAGACCACTGTTCATTGATGGCAACACCTAGGATGGTGGTGGGCTCTGACTCCTAGATGTGGAGGTGGTTATTTAGGAAGTCCATGACCCTAACTCTTTAAGAATTTTTCTAGATGTCCTCCTATCTAAGTGACTCTGTTGCTTCTAAAATGTCCAGAAGGTGGGGCATGGAAGGAATCTAGGCAGAGAAATATCCATGGTAGAGCTCCCTCTGACACCAGTGCCCCTTAATATTTTATTAACACATGTGTTTAAGAGTCCTACTATTTCTTGTAGTCAACTGAATGTTCTCTTGGATTTTGGTCAGTGTGTTCCCCTTTACAACAAAATTCCTCAAAATAGTTGCCTATGATCAAGGATTTCAATTCCTCTCCTTCCATATGCTCTTAAACTCACTCCAATCAGACTTTTATTCTCATCATTACATTGAAGTTCTTTTGCCAAGGTCACCAATGAGCGCCATGTTACTTAATCCCATGGTGAATCTTTAACCCTCTTCATGCTTGATTTATCAGCAGTTTGGAACAGTTGATTACTCCCCACTTCTTGAAACACTTTCTCCACCTGGCTTCCACAGCACTCTCCTGGTTTTTGTCCCACCTCACTGGCCACTCCTCCTTAGTCTGCTTTGCTGGTTCTTCCCTCTCTCCTCTAACCTTTTCCTGCTGAAGTGCCCAGGGATCCGTTCTTGGGTCTTCTCTACTCTATTCTCTCCACTGTGGTGATCTTTTTCAGTCTTATGGCTTTAAACACCACCTATACCTTCATAATTCCCAAATGAACATCTTTAACATGGATTTTTCCTCTTAACTCTGAACCTGGTGTTCAACTACCTCTGGACATCTCTACTGGAGATTTATTGATACATAACGAGAATCACTTACTTAGCATTTTTAAAAATAAACACCTAATTCCACCTCCATCCCCTCAGACTTGCTCCTCCTATGGTTCTTCCCATCTGGGTTAACGGCAATCTCATAGTTCTAGTCACTCAGACCAAAAACTTTGATCATCCTTGATTTCTCTTTCTCTTGTGTGCAGTACTGAACTCACTGACAAATCTTGATTATTTATTATATTGTACATATTATATTATGTATTCTAACTATATTGAGAATCTGGTCTCTACTCAATGCATCAACTACTACCACCCTGGTCATAGCCTGGATTATTGCAGTATTTTCTTAAAAGTTCTCTCTGCTTTTGCCCTTACCCACCCACCTACATCCATGGCTTATTTTAACATAAGAACCAGAAAGAGTCTACTAATATATTTAGATTCCGTCACTGCTCTGCTCCAAACCCTCCAGGGCTCCCTATGTCAGAGCAAAAGCTAAAATTTTATAATGGCCTGCAAAACCCTACATGCTCTGCTCTGCCTTCCCCTTCCACTACCTCTCTGAACCTGTCTCCTGGCCATCTTTTCACTCTTCTCCATCACACGAGCCTTCTTGCAGTTCCAGAACTTTTAGTTTCTTATGCTTAGATCTCTCTTTCTCGAGATTTCTGCATAGTTTCATCCCTCCCCTCACTCAATCCTTTGTCAAATATTCCCATTTTCACCTTATTTAAAATTACTTCCCTGGTCACCTTATATAAAACTACTTCACCCCTACCTTGCTCCTTGCCTTTATTGCACTTCCTATACCCCTCCTTGGCACCTCTCCCCACTTAATTATCTTATAAAGTCCTATGTGATTTTCTTGCTTATTTTCTATCTCCTCTCTGCCTTAGAAAGTAAGCTGCATGTAGGCAGAGATTTTTTTTGTCTCTCTTGTTTCCTGCAATCTAGGTAGTACTGGATGTAGAGTAAGTGTATAATAAATATTTTTGAATGAATAAAACAATGAATGAATGGATTATAGTGATTATTAATACAGTAATTAGTTCAAATGAAACAAACACAAAACTGAGGCAATCTGAGACCTTAAGCACCCTTGGCTGGTAAGTGCTACCTCGAGCCTAAATGATGTTGGCTTTTTCCAGGAGGTGGATCTTGTTGGATGCTCAGGAGGCTGAATTCAGTTGGATGATGTATTAAACACATGAAAATCTGTACTTTTAAATGCTAGTTTATAAAACTACCTTAAAACATGAGACTTTTTCAGAGAATTTATATGTAGTGTGTGCTTCTGAGGGGGTTTGGTGATTATAAAATCTCCAAAAGCAATTGTGCATTTGGTTAGAAAACTCGTCTGAATTTGACCTTGCAGAAAAGGGCGTATTTTAGAACATCTAATAAATAAAATGTACTTGCGTTTAAACTTTTTCTCTACAAAAACGTTAAAAGGAAAGGTTTCAAAACATAAATCCAGTGCCTGAGTGAATTGGCTGCAGTTTTATGATCAACAGTAAAAGCTGTCATCTAGTTTGTCAATTATACACAAACTAGAAGGTCTTCAAGGAGGTCTCCACACAAAGGACTTGAATGACTCACAAAAAGTCTACATTAGAATATGTGTCAAGTAACAGCTAATTAATAAGCGCGTGGTAAGGAAAGACTGACATTAATGTAAATTAATGACATTATGGAGTACAGTGACAATTTGCAACTGAGGATTTACATAATCAGTCATTATAGTTCCCTGTTGTCTCTCAGGTCAATAATGTGCAGTTTTAAGACATGCTAATACATATTTACTCATTAAGCTACAATGCCTTCTAAGAGCTAGTGTGGGTCTCCGGTTGAATTAATTCATATTTAAATTATAATAGCAGATAACTGCTTCACAGATTGGAAGTAACATACATAAATTCAAAGATGTAGATTAAATATTGGTCATTTAGAAAAGTCTTTGTATTTATTTGTCTTGTAAAGATAGCTTATGATCTACTAAAACATCATCATAATTAAAGGCTCAATTGAGATGGAGGTCTTAGATCTGTATTTGCCTTGGATTACCTGAAAAGACTGTGAAGGGGATCCTTGGCAAGCATGGAGGAGGCAGATGGCAGGAAGTGGGGAAGAACAGATGAATTTGTTACCTTTTATTTTGTCGTAAAAGCACAGCAGAGTCTTAAAGCAAAATGTCAACAGTGATGAGAACAAATTATTCCAGGTCCTAGGTACTCTCTGTGACCATTAAAAGTGAAAAATCACCAAGTGATAATTACATTTGACACTTTGAAGTAACTAGTCTAATTTTTTTGCTTCTAAATTACCACAATCTTTCACAAAAATGAATGCAAAATGAGGCTTGCTACTTTGGTGAGGTCAATCATATTGACCTATTTGTTTATATGAATCCGATACTCCCTAAACAATGTTCTGACTAGAGAGACTTACTCCTACTTATTCCAAGAGCAAATTTTCTGTGTGCTATAATATGTTTTCATAAATGTCTAGGGGCTATTCTGATGGCAAGGTCTTTACAGCCCAACCTGGAACATGAAAGATATATGGTTACCAGTGCTTCTGATCATTGCCAAAGTCATCTGTACATGGAAGCTAAACATTGACTTA